>NC_043749.1:19007344-19307344 GCF_902148845.1 Salarias fasciatus
AGCTGCATATTCAATGGTGGAGACTGACCAATATTAATTTACGTCTTTACGCTCAGCTGGGAAACAATCCATCTCCAAGATAAATCGCAGAGGAATGTTTGGAAATTCTGGGATGAAGATTACAAGATGTGTGAAGGTTTGCCTCTCACCTGATGGAAGGGAGAAAGAGGCAGAGCCTGGCACAATAACAAGTGACCAGAAGTGACTTGGCAGAGAAAAAGGACATTTCTTTTAGAAACCAAAGCTTAACTTTTTTTTTCTCTGATTATAAAAATGAAGCGAAGTTTGCAAATAAGTGAGGAATATCTATTGATTCTATTTTTCAGATAGATTCATTCCACCTTTGGAAAGAAGGATTGGAGATTTTCCACTATTTTTAATCTTTATACCAACATTTCATTCTACCACTTCATGCCTGTGACTCATTTAAAGGTGCTGTAGGCAGGATTCCGCATCTCCGCCATCTTGTGTAGGTTTACCTAAGCAAGATGGCGATTTGACCCATCTAAGATGGCGATTTGAAACCCAGCACAGCCAATCCTGTCCTGTTTTCTCTGACATCACGCCCTCACACAAGTTAAGCCCCTCCCACAAGAACGTGCGACGAACGCCCCTCGACCAATCACGGTTAGAGCCTCAGGGGCTCTTCTGATTGGTCAAAGATACCTGGAGCTGTCGAGATTCCTTTTCAGCTCAGAACAGAGACAGATGGAAACGCTGCATCCTCGTGGTAGTGCAATTATGCTACACTCCTAAAGGATTATCAATGGATACTGTAACATTTAATCCAAAGAAAACAGAAAAATTAGCATTGACTAGCAAAATCCTGCCTACAGCACCTTTAATAGAAATGAGAGAGTCAAATTTTTCATCTAACACGTTGCAGCAAGCAGAAAATCAGAATTTCAAATCATTGCATCAGGAGTGCAAACGCAGTTCAGATCTTGCATCTGACTGATAAACCTTCTTTTAGTTTCAGAGATGGAACAAAGCCAATGCAACATGCCCCCCTCAGTTTCTACCTGCTTTTCTTCTGACCTCTTTTAAACTCGGTGAGTGAACCGGCAGGCTAAACCCTGGCCAGTGAACCGAAGAGACAAAAAGAGACACAACCGATCACACGAGCTCACGCCACAGGAAGTATTAGCGCGAGCAAAAAGCTTATGTCATAACCTTCAAATGATAAGGAAAAAGGTTTGTATTCATCCATCTTTTTTTACTCACTCCATCCAAATGTGCTGGAGCCTTTTCCTGGCAGCATTAGTCTAGGAACCCTGTCCTCGGTCAGCTGTAGTCAGCTGGGACTTTCTCTAGCGAACCAGGTAATATGATAGACTTGTAGACATCAAATTCAAACCACCTTAATTCATAAAACACTCACGTGGACATAAAGTGCTGTGTACAAAAAAAATAACACAATAAATAACTGGAAAAGACAAATAAATATGTTAAAACTTAAAACAGATACAAAGAATATATAAAATAAGAGGTCCCCATATTAATGTCAGTATCTTACTTGGTGTTAAAAGCCAAGGAGAAGAGTTGGGTTTTAAGATTTGATGTAAGGTCAGAGGTGCAGCGGAAGACTGTTCAGTAATGCTGGAGCTGCGCCCGAAAGAGTTCGATCGTCTCTGAGCTTTGGCCTGGGTTTAGGCAGCAGCTGATCAGCTGACCGGAGGGACTGGCCAGGGGTGGAAGGGTGTAACAGTTCAGAAAGGTCAGGTGGGGCAAGACCATGGAGCGATTTGACAACAAATAAAATAACTTTTAACTAACTTAACATCTTCACTGTGTGCAGTGACCTTTAGTGTCTTGAAAGGTCTTGATACATAACATGTAGGATTACAGTCTAAAAAATGATTCTAAAATGAGCAGGCAGCCAGTGGACTGAGGCTGAAATAGGAAAATCGTGCTGGACACAAGCTTCATTTGATGGTTTAATAAAATAACACAGACTCAGTCTAGTCACATACATTTCTACGTATTTCCAGTTGGAGTCATGTTAGTTTGCAGGCTACATGACTTTTATTTGACTCTGTCTTGAACCATCCTGATTTGGTGGTTCTCATTATTATTATCTACTTCGACCACAGTCGCTGTCATCTGATATCACACTGGGTGTCTTCTGGAAATACCATCCAATTTTGTTGGATGCTTCGTCTGATTTTTGACCTCGCTCCTCCTAGAGTTATGTTTCAGTTAATCTGTTCTTCATTGAGCTCTGTACAAAATAAGAAGACTTCATTGTCTTAGTGCGTCTTCAAACTCAAATAGCATATAAATTATTTAATTATACATCAATCCAACATTCCTTTTTGTCTGTATTAACTGTGCTATAATCACCTTTGGCTCTGTGATGAGAATTACTTTACCAGTTATCCATTCTCTGCTCTATCAACAGGTTTTACATTTTTGGCATGTTTTTACAGGCTCCCTGATTTATTTTTCTACTTAAGTCTGTACATGTGAAATGAATAGTCTTCATGGCATAGTTGTTTGGCACACAAATAAGCCAGATTTCATGCAAATACCAACCTACAAGTAGCGCCTGCAAGACCTCTGCGTACAGGATACCAGGAAGGCTGGAGGCGGGACAGCTGGCAGCGAGCTGAGAGGTCTGGAGGACTCGGTCTGTGGCAAATCTCTACAGCACTAAACTTCTCAATCATTTGTGTGATCTTAACCTTCGAGCAGAAACATGACCTGATTTAGCAAGCCACCAGCGCTGACAGATAGCTCTCAGGGGAACGCTTTGGTCAAAGCGGGTCCCAAAGGCAACAAATATGTTAAAGAGCTTGTCTCGCGTTGCGGATACAGCAGGTTACTCTTCATCAGTTATGTTTTTATGTGACAATTCAGAATGAAGGATGAGTTTTGATGTTTCATTCAGCTATTTTCTGTGTTTGTAAGGGATTCTGGCACTTTTGCTTTTCATCTGGGTTTTGCTGTAGCATCAGAAATATGTGATACATACTGTATGCAGATACAAGATACAATAAACATTTAATCTACATGTAATAATCTGCACTCCACATGAACCACGGAGCTCATCCTCTGAACTCTGAAAGGTACAGAGAGTCAGGAAAAGGGCCGATCATCACTTTCAAAAAGATAATCCACTGTGGCCGTACCACTTTGTTCATTCAGAGCTGTTATGAAAACATGTCAAGTTCCTGGAAAAGAGCACATTGATGGCCGATGGATATGGACTGAGGCAAACTCAACACTTCAGGTCAATTTTCTTGATTTTGGTGATCTTGGCTCCCCTCAATATCACCACCTTCAAACACAGCGTCGATCCAAACACACTGGGCTGCAACATGCAGCTTTCTGCTATTTTTGTCAAATTTTTGTGTTTATATTTGTGTTTATTTTATGAATCATTTTGTGTTGCCAACTGACAAATCAGTGAAATGTCACTCGAAAAGTAAAGAGAAATGCTTTTTCTTTTCTTTTCTGCTCTTCACCGCATGGGGCATTTGTGTTTTTCAAAGTGAGATAATTGTTTTCTCTGTCTTTTTCACCCCCTCTAGCAAGTTCCAGATATTTTTTAACTTTGGGAAGGAAACAGGATTAGCTGCAGAAAATATGCGTGTGTGCACATGGAGAACATGCAAACCCCATGATGGAATGCTCCCATACCCAGGCTTAAACCAGGAAGTTTCTCACTATCAGGAAAGTTTTCTGACAGCCACACCGCTGAGCAGCCCCGACTGATAACACTGCCCTGAAAGGATGCTGTATTTTCACCTAATGCTACGTTATTAAAAAAAAAAAATAATAATTTTCAGTTCTGCACAAACTACGTGATAGATGAAGAGTTCCTTCTGAACAAGACGAGAAGGAAAATTAGGGACTGATGTGGTCCTGGGTCTGTTCAGTAGTTGGTTAACTATATGAACATGAGGTCATGACAGAAAGGAGCCCACTAGGTTTTTTTTTTTCTTTCCCCCCAGTTGCTTGGCATGAGATCAAACAGAAAGTGCTGTCGCCGCCCCGTGCTGCAGCTCTGTGGGTGAAACTGCAGCGCTTTGTTGTGCAGGAGGACACACTTCTCGGTAGAAACTCATTTGTTTCAGCTCAGCAGGGCTCACTTATGGCTGACGTTATCTTTTATGAAGCAGCTGCTGCTTATATACTGCTATAGAAATAATGAGATTTTCTTTACGGAGCCTGAAAGTTGAATGAGGAAGGGAGATGGGAAGTTACCGGTACTGCTGTAGTGATATCATCTCAATCATGTGTGCGTGTGTGTGTTTGTGTGTATTAACTGCACATGCAAGATTTTTATGAGAAAGCAGGAGATGGGAGAAAAAAAAAAAAACTTACCTCTGCAGGATTTTCTAATGACTGTCCGAAAGCAGCGCTGTGTCTTTCTTTTACCAGAACATTTGTCAGACTAAACCACCAAACTGTTTGCGGTTTGGAAACTTGGTTTAACTGAAAGGAAACTCCTTAGGGCTTGTTTTGTTTTTCCTCTTTTTTTTTTTTTTTTTTTTTTCTTCAACCGTCTATAGGAACATTCTTCCCAAAGTCGTATTAAAACTTTAGGTCCTGTATCAGAGAAGCTTAAAAAAACCCTCAAACAACAAGCTGGAATACATTTTTGGGAGCTAGCGTGTGTTGCAGAGATCCATGGGAGTGTGGTGACCTGCACAGAGGACAACTTGGCCACTTCTGCGTTTCTTTTCGCCCTTGCGGCCTTCTCATAGTCTCCTCGTTAGGAGTTTGTTGCTTAAATGACATAATCTTGGATATAATTTCAAGTCTGGAGGATTTCATGTGAAGGAATTTTGGCCGGATTTCACATGTGTGATCACACTGTGTCCCTTAATACCTAATACCCCTGCTGCCTTAAGGTTACTCTTACAATATTCAGCTTTTTTTGATGTTTTTCAAAAGTAACACGTTGACAGTTTGAGAAATGCATGTATTGGCTTTCTTGCGAGATTCAGATGAAAAGAAACAGCTGGCCAAGTTTCCACACTTTACATTCGCGCAAACAAACTAGATGCAACAACTTTTATTTTTTGATTTTATATAAAGAGAGACCATGATAGATGATTACCAACAATATCAAGACTGTAACTCTGCTGTAAACAAACACTGCAGCCTTGCTTAGTTAACTATCTGAGTTGAGTCTGTGCTTTATCTTCTCCTAAATGGTTGCGGTTAATAGGTCTGATTGCTAACAGCTTGGCCTCACGCTCCTGTCTGTTCTGACCGCAAAGGGACCCGGGTGGATCCCGAAGTCGCTGCTCAATTGTGGGGAGGTGAGGAAGGCTTCCCCCAGGTTTAATGACAGATTCTGCAGGTTAATATGCAGATAAATGTCACTCATCCTGTCTGTGTTTTTCCATTCAGTCGGCCTCTGTTCGTCTCCTTGGTGGATGGGAGAGGAGAGGGTGGGTTACAGACCTATATTCTCCATCCGAGCTTGAAGGATGACCTCATGGGGCGAGCAGCTGCCATCACCATTCTCACAGGAGTTAATAGGAACAGTATGTAGCCTCTGGAAACGACTGCCTTCCTCTCTTTCTTCCTCCCTTTATGTCCCAGCTATTTGAATTCAAGAGAGCCCACGCTTTGCTTTCATTATTTATTCTTACTCTGCTCGAAAGCCACTTTTTTTATTAACTCCCACAAATTTTCCCATTTCAAAGCTGCATCGTAGATGGAAACGTGCGAGGAGGAAGCCAGAGCTTAATCCTAATAACGCTATAATAAGACTGTTTGCAATAAAAATGGGTCACATGCTGAATTCCAGATCATTTATGTTTGTAGCCTACAAAGTCCCGATTTTTGTTCACCATTGCAGTAATTTTGGACGCAGCATAAAACTTTATCCTGCAAAATCTTTCTAAATCCAGCAGAAGACGTTGTGTCCGGAGACGCTGTGGCTCAACATGTACAGAGGATCTCAAAGTCTGCAGTTCAATCTCTTCTTTCCCACAAGTGTTCTTAAACAATACACCGAACCCTGAGACGGGATTGGCTCGTTACCCTAATCTGTGACCCTAAACTGGAACATTTTCATCCATGGTCTGAGCTGAGAGATGATTGACGCTCCAGTGAAAGTCACGGCCCTGCTACTCATTGACTGTGAAGTAGAATTTGCATTAAAACTTTACATTAAGAAGGAATTTGAGAAAGCGTACATGCTCCAAACATTTACTTTTGCAGTAAATCAGAGAGATACATTTTGAAATATCATCATTTATTAATTTAGATGCCTTTATTACACTGATCCGCCTCTCTTGAGATCAAATTGAGCTT
Organism: Salarias fasciatus; assembly: GCF_902148845.1. NCBI lineage: Eukaryota > Metazoa > Chordata > Actinopteri > Blenniiformes > Blenniidae > Salarias > Salarias fasciatus. Next base: position 19,013,621 of record NC_043749.1, read on the forward strand.
GACGTAACCCCTGAAGCTGCATCGTGAGTTTGACTCCCGTGATTTAGGTTGAAAAGAAGATGAGAGGTGTTGCACATCACTGGTGCACGGTGAAAACGTGCTGCTGCTCTCTGCTTATTCATTATGCAAAGTATACTTCAAAATCTGTTCCGTTGGCTGATGGTTTTGCGTCCGATCTGATCTGCGTGTTTTCAACAGTCTGACCTGCACAGGAATGTGTGTAGTGTAATGTGTGGGCCATATGACAGTTATTTATCATTCAGCAGAGGACTGACCTTCTATCTGGGCTTTGAATCAGACCACAGCACAAACGCCAGAGACGACAAACCCCGGCTAATGCAAGCTCCGCTGTTTTGTTTTCTACATGAGATGAAACTGCAGCTGTGGGACAACCTGTGTAATCCTTCATCTTCACTTGCGTTGTGTTACTTTCTTCACCTCTTTAGTCCAGACTGAAGCATTTCTCCAGTCACTGGAAGGACTGATGTTTTATTTATTTATTTATTTTTGGGTTTTAAGAGCTGGTGGTCTCGGTGGATGAAACTTGCAGCTTACTCTGATGATCACCTGATTTTTCCATTAGCGCCACAAAGCTGACATTTGTGGTTTTAAGTGACACGTCTCAACAACTGCTGGATGGATTGACCTGAAATGAAGAACTTTTACGTGTCTGAGCCTCGGGGGCTCGTTCTCTTGTGACTGATCTGAGGGTTTTACAAATTCTTACCCAACTTGTAATAAATCAGAGAGAATAAAACTGAAATTTGTTACAGCTGTAGATGTTTTAACGACATTGTTATCATGTCTTACCCAGTAACACTTCACTGATTTTGGCAATATTGCATTATGCAGTTACAGTAACTGGCATTTCTGTAGTTTTAGCATGTATTTATTTTGTCTTGCATGAAAATAAGAGCAGAGATGCTCTTTTTATTACTTTAGCCTTAGTTTGTTTAGCTTCGCCTGTAGTTGAGCCTGAGATGTCTCCAGTCCCGATCAACTGTGATTTTCACAAATTCCAAGTCAACAAGAAACATCATGAAAAACATCCAACAGCAAGTGACATTAACAGTAGCATGAACAAACACTGACACAAACACCCCAGACTTTCTGCATCTGTAATCCAGCTGCTTGCTGTCGATGTTATGAGTTCATGCAGGTCTCATCCAGCCACGTTCTGATGAAGAACAACAAACAGATGTACAGTATCTCACACACAGCTCTTCTAATATTTCATAGCATTACGACAATATTGCAGCTTTGCAGACATGATTACGGGCCGATTTGATTGACTGCTGTACAAACTGTAATCAGTGACTAATTTCTGGAAACAAAACTTTTACCAGGTTTAAATTTTTCTTGATTACAATATTGATCTATGGAGGAGATCCAGTTTTTTTTTTTTTTTTCAAAACAATGAAATACCTGCAGTGGCGACTAGGATATATGAATCTTTGCACTGTTGAACTTGATTATAATAATGAAGCAGGCTTTTTTTGTAACTTCACAAGAGGATCTTTTACACATCCACACCTCCACTGAGGCGTATAATCTGTTCACACTCCTGCCTTCCTGTTTGCCAGCTTCCAAAGAGCACGGAGAGATTCGACACATCTAAACTGATTTCCTTGTGGTTTGACACCAGATTCATCATCGTTTACTTGCTGTCTGGAGAGGATAACCATGCTAACACAGGGAAATGATAACAACTGAACTTTTTCTCCAAATGCCATCCAATGATCTCCCTTTCAAGGGGCTAGAAAGCAATTAACCTTATTATGTGACTCAAATCTCAAAATATACTATAGATTGAGCTTAAAATATGTTTTTTAAAGAATATGTGCCTCTCAGTTCGACCTTTAGCATTGTAAAAATGATCAGCTACACCCAAAAGGTTATGAAAAGCCATCTTTAATAGACAGAAACTCTTAAATGACTAAACTAGCTAAAATATTGGACACATTTTTTCTTTTTATGAAAAAGTACAGTATAAATGGTTAAAATAAATATTCATTTGATTCATTTAGACAGACTGCAGATAAAATGTTGACTAATGAACAAGTAAAAAAAAAAAATAACATAATAAAAAAATAATAACAAGCAACATTTAACACCAGAGTGGCATCAAACCAATACTGATGGCAGCTGTTTGAACATAATATACATTTTGGCCTCTTTTCTCTCCCTCGTGTTGATAAAAGTGTTCTGTACAAAGTGCTTCTTCTTTTTTTTTTTTTTTAACTGCATCTTGGTGAAAAGGCCACAAAAACAGGCTCATATTTCATTCAGAAATAATCAATCCATAAGTCAACACTTGCTTTGTTGGGACAATGTGAATATACTGGTGAGCTGTGAAGTGAGAACATCTGCCCGATTCTTACATGTGGTTCAAAAGAATATACATTTAAACTTCATGAAATGATGGCACTTTTATTTGACGGTGGTGGTTTTTAGGTCCAAAAAGAACTGAAATTAGTTATTAAAGTGAACCTACAGGCGTCATCTGAAGGCCGTATATAGATTCAACTCTCTTGAGCGTCTCATGTTTATTCTCTCCTGGAGGGAAAGTGAAAGGCAGCTGCCAGAAAACAAAGTCCGTCGCTGACTTCAGCTGTGTAGCAGGTGAGATTTGTGAACATCGTCTCTAATAAACAAAGAGCGGGCTGCACAGCGCGCTCATGAAAACCAGAAGCCCCAGCCGTGTCGGCCGCCCCGTCCCGCCGGCCGCCGGCTGCACCTGCCTGCTGCTGAACCCCGTGTGGGCGGGCTGTGCGGCTTCTCCGCCGCAAAGCACCATGGGAGCCTGGAAGGAGGTGGGCCGCCTCGCCGGCCGGTCGGGACTGGAGCCGTCGGTCGGCCTCTCGCCGACGAACAGCAGTGGGTGCTTCCTGTGATCGAAGCCCATCTTGAAGAGCTCGTACTCCTTGTGTGGTAGTTTGATTCCCAGCACGGTGCAGCCGTCCGTCAGGGTCAGGTCCTGCTCCGCGCCAACCTCCCACCGGCCGGCCCGGCCGCACTTCCCGGGCCTGGTGCCGTTCAGGAGCTTGGCCGTGGGCTCGTCCATGGCCGTGGCCCTCACCTCGGTCACCTTGAAGACAAACTCGGAGGCCCCTGAGAGTTTGACGGAGGGGTTTCCCTGAGCGTAGTGGCCCGAGGCCCTCAGGGTGAAGGTGGGCTGGGAGCAGGACGGGTCGCTGTAGTGCCGGTAGACTCCCTCCCAGGCGTGCTGGTCGGGGTCGAAGGTGAAGTCTCGAGTGAGGAAGAGAACATTGGGCCGGGTCTCACAGTGCTGGCTGACCCACCGGCCGGCTAACGAGAGAGCAGCTGCAGGGCTGCGGGGCAACACCGGGGGGCGCTGCTCCGAGGAGCGATACACCAGAGCACAGACGGGGCAGGGGTGGACGTGATGCTGCGGACAGAAGACGACAGACAACACATTTAACAACTGCATTCAGTCATCACATAGCTCTGCGTTTATTTGTCTGAATTTAATTTCCTGCGCTTCAATACAAAATGGTATTTTTATTTTTATGTAATGAAGAGCTTCATGAGAAAAAAGCTAAAAGGTTTTATATGTAAGTGAAGGAATTTATGTCAGATGTTCTGCAATCGCAAAAACAATTTTTTCCCCTCCATGCAAACCCCATAAACTCAGTTCTGCTACTCGTGTTTGTGAGAAAAACATTCGTGTTTCTTACAATTGTGGCACAGTTTATGAGGGAAAGTAACAAACACAAATTTCCTGATGTTTTGTGCACAGTTTTCACACTTTTCACTCAGCTGAGATCCACTTTGTAAAATCACAGCTGCTAAATTAGATGTTTCACAACAATAGAAATCTGAAATCCAGCTGGATGTGCTTTAATGTGGGGTAAACTTTGTTTCCCTGGTTTTGTTTTTATTGTTCAGTACTTTGTAATTTTGTGCTACATTTTAAAATGGCGATAATGATAATCGTAAACGATGATGATATTTTAGTATTTATAATGTCTTAGTCTGCAAATCTGCACATAAATGACTGCAAATAATTTAATCCAATAAGACTTGGTTTGTCTTTGTTTTTTAACGCTACCTGGCTTCATAAAATTTTATTTTATTACCTGAATTATTGTAATCTTGTGTTGGAAGGACCGAATGTATTAAATAAAATCTAAGGCGAGCTATAAAAGTTAAGCTAAAAAGTAATTCTTATACTGACTGTTTATTGTAGTAATCATATGTTTGAGATAGACCTAATGTAATAAAGTCTACTTGGCCACTCTGGATCCCAGTAAAAAGGAAGAAAAATGTAGAGTTTGAAGGAAAAGCTTCAGTATATTCTTTTACTGTTAACAAATGTGAACGTGCCCTCAGGCCAGGCCGTGAAACTTCAGCTGCTTCTCGGTGGCCAAACAATGTAATTCAAGCCCCTTTAAATCTTACAGAGTGTTTTGGATCAACTCTGGGAAGAAAAGCCGCAGTGCCGTGTCTCACCATGGCGTTCTGCAGGGGCTGCTGGTACCCGGTCGGTCTGTACTGGGTCCTCTGGGTCCAGTCCGTGTGGATGTCTCCCAGGAACAGCTCCTGGACCTTCCCTCCATGGCCGTGGTGCTGCGTCTCCACCCGCACCAGGTCCATCTCCAGCATGGAGAAGCCCAGGGCCGTCAGACACCCCCTCCCCGCCCGGGTGTTGTACAGCTCGTACAGCTTCCCCAGCGCCGCCCGGCCCAGGCTCAGGTCCACACAGGTGGGGGGTAGCCTGGAGGTCAGCCTCTGCTTCGCCGCCAGGCTGTGCACCACGATCCCCACCTTGTTCAGGTGGTGCTCGGCCTCGGTGCCACCGCGGGTGAGCCAGGACGCCTGTCGTGGACGGATCTTCCCCCGGACCATCAGGGAGTAGGACGGCTCCTCGCAGCCGCTGTCGGCGTAGTAGTGCTGCAGGGCCTGGAAGTGACGGCTCGGGTGGAAGGTGTAGGAGCGAGTTAGGAACTCAGGACCGGGACGAACTTCACATCTGAACATGGAGGGAGAAAGTTAGTCATGGAAGATGGAAAGAGACGTTTTTAGGTAGCTTCGATCGTCGTTTAGGTGTGAATAATATTTTGATGAAGAGCTTTCAGCAACCTTATTGTTTCTGGTACAACCGCAGGAAAACGTACCTTGTTGACACCCAGGTGCCGTCCAGCCTCGGGGGCACGTGCGCTGTGATCCTCACGCCGTCCTGCAGGTGGTGGTGCTGGCAGTGGGGCTCCCAGTGCAGACCCTCGCTCAGGTTGGAGGCAGATGAGAGCGTGAAGGGTCCAGTGGGAACCTCCCACAGTTTGCTTCCAGTCCCAACCACAGACACAGCTGTAGAGACAGTCAGTGAATAAATAACTTCTGTTATCCAGTCGGAAAACACCAGAAGCTTTGTTACATGTCAGGAGGAAAAAAAAAAAAAAAAAAGAAAGAAAAATCCAGACTGGTTCAGGTCATGTGAAGGAGATGAGAGGTGATTCTCCACCGTTACAAAATGAGAAAATAATAGGCAAGAGGGAATATTCATGTGTCCAGCGATATCCAAACAATTTGGGGGCTGTGATTTTGTTAAATTTCCCATGTAATGAGCAGTGAGTGGGTGATATAGAAACCATGCATAGCTGTGAAGCAGCCTGGGACACCAAGCTTCGGCTTGTGGCTCCCATCAGTCGACAGCTGCAACGTGCGAACCTTGTTTTTCAGTTTCTCCAGACAGATGAAGTGTGTGAGGAGGTGAGGAGGTCGAGCATGTGCATTTCTATCAGTGAGGTAAAACGTGCTGCAAAGTTACTGACAGCGGTAGTTTGACGAGCTGAATCCATCTGTTTGATAATGTGATGAAGAAAAACAGTTATGATGATGAATGATCTTACTTCAGTTTCCTCAAACTCTGGCGGTTAATCTGAATGAAAACATTATTCTCTCCTCTGACATTTGCACATCTGCACGCGGTCTGGATTCATCATAGCTGCATTTTATGCTCCTTGTTGAGTGTTGCACGTGTTGTTTCTTTTGATTGTTTCTTCTGAGACACCTGTGTTACACATTTTTACCTTGAGATTACTTGATCAGAATTATTTGCTTTTTTTTTTTTACTTTGAGTATGCAAAAATTTCAGTGCACATCAGCTCTTTGTGACAGAATGAGGGATGTGTGTGTGCTGTCGACACAACAAGTTCGAGGACGTCGGGTCCAGTTTCAGGCGAGACAAAGGGATTTTTCTGATAGCGCCCTTATGGCTGCAACGTGAGGAAACACACCACAGTCCGTCTGAACAATGCGCGCATATTTGTGTTGATGAAAATTGCAGCTTCAGTTTCAGCCACACATTGCAAATGTCAGAACGCAGAGGGAGGGTTTCTCACGGAGTTTACTGCGTTCTCTCAGACTCACAACTCATCAGCGGGTACAGCCTCTCTAACGGGAAATATGTTTAATGCCATAGTCCACGATGCATTTTAGGAGGCAAATGGCAAAATTGAATCGATGATCGATGCTGTAGGAATGAAAGACTCTGGCTTGTGAAGTTATTCTACGTGGTTTATTGCGCTCATGTGATTTTGAATCAAAGTGTGCAAATGAGAGAATCTGCATATCACCGTGTTCAATCTGACACACTGGCGGCTCCTTACAGCATGTTCTATTTATTATTACAGTCCGGGAGACCAGTTCGAATTAAACATTGGCAGAAACATGTGAGTCATAATTGTTGAGCGCCATGTTTCTACATGTACGAATCAGTACAGCTGAACTTCCAGGTTTTTGTTTTGACATCAGGTCTTGGTGTGAGTTTTCCTAGATTTTGTAGTTTGGAACATTTTCTCTCTCATTTCATTCACAGAGAAGAAAACCATTGAGTGAGGTTGAATTCCTTTCTGCCTGTGCGCTCATTGCTGGTGACCGAAGAAATGGGAGAGTATAACTCAGCAGGCCAGATCATTCAGTTTCCTCTCCGGGTTGGACTGAGATTTGCGTATGAAGCACCTTCAAACCGACTTTATTTTGAATTCTAAGACTGCTGTAAATGCAGTTTAGGACCGGTGATGGCGTGGTTCATTTTAGCGAGAGATGTGGGGGATGGTTTTTAAGTTTTCCTCTTAATCCTTGATCATCTTTTTTGATCGTGGTCTTGTTTCATGAGCATATTGTTCCCTGAATCTGGAGAGATTCCTTGCGAAACGTCATCATTACGATTTGCCCTCAAGTTGTTATTAAGTATTAGCAGAGATTTACTGAAGTATTTACTCCATATAACAGAACCATACTTAACACCAGCTTTAATATATCCTTCCAACATTTCTACTGAGAAATATTTGAGTGAAATTTCTCCTTTTGCCTCGCTCTAGTTGTTCTGACGGATTAAATAAATGAAGCGTAACCATGCTGGTCACATTAGTTTTAAATATGTCGGTCATTGTATCTTGTTTCCTTCAGCCGGAGCGTCACTGAACCCCTGCCATTCCTCTTCTCATCTGAAGTTTTGCTTTGACTATATTTCCGTATATGTCAGGCTTTTGATTTAAAGGCGAACATCCAGTATCACTTCTATCTCTCTCTTTCTCTTCCTCTCCTCTCCACTCCCCCTCTCCTTCATTTTATCCCCACAGCTTTCACATTCTTTCTCTCACTTGCTCAGATTTCTGCGGGTCATCTGTGGTGAGCAGTAACCTCCCTCTGCTTCTCTTCCATCGGATGCACTCTGGGAGATCGTCACCTGTTGAGCCTCCGGTGCAGGCGGGGGCCAGCTTCACGGATCGTCATGAACCACAGATCTGTGCGCTCTCTCACAGCGTGAAGGAAAATGGGGACGTCTGAACGGAAAGTGTGTGATGTTGGTTTTTCTGTGAGACGCTCCAAGATGGAGGCTGACCAATCAGCGTTTATTAACCTTGTTAGTGTCAGATGGAGGATATTTTTTGTTCCCTTTGCTCTTGGAAAGCTCCGCACATGCTGACCACAACCGCAGACATGTGTGCCGGCCGCTCCATCATTTCCCAGCCTCCGTCCACCTGACACACACACACACACGCACACAGGCGTATGCACAGATTATTTGAACTGCACAGTCACAGACCGCAAAGCTCGACTCAGACTCAAAGCACTTTTCTTCTCCGTCCAGCAGCCTGTCAATGTGTCGATGAGATTAATGTGTCTTGGTGCTATCGCAGGCATCGAAACGTGTTTGCAATTTCCACCCACTGTGGCGGCGTGTTTGTTTATGGTGCGTGTCGCTGCAGCTCGGCGAGGGAAAGCCGCTCCCCCGGGCCCGGCTGCCATCCCTCAAGGGAACGCCGAGCAGAAATACTAATCAGAATTAATTAATTTCCTCTGCTTCTTGCGAGTCGTACCGTCGGTCTGTTTTGTGTTGCCCGGGCTTCATAGCTGCGTGCAACATGTTCCTCTCACGGCACGATGAACAGACACACAGGCCAGAGTCACAGTGTGAGTGTGTGTGTGTGATGTGGACTCGGTCGGGCTGCTATGTTTGAGTTCCTGTTTTTGCCAAAGCATTTCTATAGAGTGTTTTTTTGGGGTCACTTGTCATTCAGGCCCGTCTCCCTCTCTTGGATCTCGTTCCAGTGTGGCATATGGTTGCGTTTACTGGGAGTGCTCATAAAAGCAGAGCTTAGTAAAACAAAATTGCTCATTGTGGGGTTTTTTAAGTATTCTTCTACAAAAGAGTCTGATCTGACCGCAAGTGACGGGATGCTGTAATACATATGATAATATTCGACCCCCATCCCAAAATTGGAGAGGATGAGGGACTGTTTCAGCTGATTCACTTCCTGCGCAGGCAGTCATATGTCATTAGTTTTACACCACAATGTTATGGCTGATTTATTTTTCCACTTTGAGCCTCAAAGCTTCCCACTCATACAGCCTGCACCTCCCTGTCACAGTAAAGAGCGAGGTGCACAGTTAAAAAAAATATGAAATTAACATAGTTTAGACAGAGATCTGAGAGCTGCATTCAGGTTCTCAAACATCTACTTCATGGCTTATTATTAAATTTTCCCGACTCCAACACATGGGATGCTTTCATTCATTTCAGTCAGAGGTCCTGGAGCAGAGTTTACAAACAGTTGGTTGTTTGAAATAGGGAATAATAATTGGGATGGGTCATAAGACTGTTAGGGTTTATTTGGATTTCTGATCGATCGATACAAAAAGGGATGGCCACAGCCTCTGAACTGTGAGAATTTTCAGTTATTTTGCTTTCTACTTTCTAGCAAATTCTTTGATTTTGTGATGTTTTTATTCATTTATTTTTTTGTATTACAATGCCCAAAGCAAGAAACAAAAACTTTGGTTTGAATCAATGGCTCTTTGAACAAAGCAGTTGGACTGTTTTAACACAAACAAGTGCGAATACAAACACAAGTCTCACGGTGCAAAATACTGGGGTTGTCCAGAAACCGCATCCTCGTTGTTATATTTCCTCTATAAATTTGGCCATGCTAAATTTACGGGAAACAGAACATGACAACTTTGTGTTGCATTTGGGCTCACCAAATCTGCTGAAATATCTGAATTTATATATGCTGTAGTGTTTCTTCATTGCTGCTGCTGGTTGTTGTCAGATTTTTACCTTCCTCACGATAAAATGACCACATTTTTATTTTAATATATTCTAATTTTAATTCCAAGCACAATCCAGGACACTCGGCTTGGCCTCAGCCAATAGTTTAAATGGTTTTAAAAGTTAACTCAATTTATGTAACACAAAAAATACCATTTTATTGTGTGCAAAGCACTAAAACACATCTGCATCCCTCCGTTCGGCAAACCGCCCATAACTTGGCAACATGCACATTTCTTCCAACCAAACTGTGGTGAGCTGGTTACATGGCCAGAATTCATGAGTAAAATGTTGTGTTGGGATTTGATCAAGTTCTAGAAATTGTGAAAATCAAGATTAACCCCAACAATTCCATTTCAAACTGCAAATATTAATACAAATGCTGCTGCTCTGGCCGTGAAGTTCATTAAAACGAGGCAGTGCACTTGACTGATACGTTCAACATAAATTATTGGAATAGACTGTGAACATAATGAGTGATATAGTTTTTAAAATATGAGGAAATCTGGACACATCACTGAGAAAATTTAAAACAGCGCTTTGATTTATTGGAAAGTATATTCATTTAAAGATTTTTCTTTGAGTAATTGCTCCACTTTGCATTGTCATCTTCCAGGCCAGAATGAGCCTGGTTTCCCAGATTTTGTCCTCCTCACCATGTGTTTAACACGCTTGCTGCAGAGCATTGTAACGAATGGACCAGACCTCCTGATACACTGACAGTCAGTGAGATAAATCGAGCCGAACGCTGACAGAGTTAAAGCCACTCTTCTTCTTGATCTTCCCACTTTTCACGATCAGGGCCAGCTGCACAACACACCGCAGACAGACCCAGAGCTGAGAACACACTCATCCCCCTGGGCTGTCCTCGTGCAGTGTCACAGCTCCGCCGCCAGGGGTCAGTGCAGCAGCCTGCGAGCTGCGTGTGGTCTGGACGGTCAGTCTGTCATCATCACCGACCCACTGATGAGCAGCCAAAGCAATCTACCTGTCTCTGAGCTCCTGTGTTGATCCAGTTCACACACACACACTCACAGACACACACACACACTGTAGACATTGATCCACACGCTGCAGAAGGGACACCATTTATAACAGACCTCCATGCCGCCCCGTGTTTGTTTGTTTGCATTTGTGATTAGGGTTTGGCAGCCATGCTCTCCTCTCTCACGTCTCATCCACGCAGCCGCAGTCAAAATACAGTTTATGTACCTCTTTATTTGCATCTGTCCTGTGAAAACAAGAACCAGGCCCAGACACTTTTGATTCAGGGCTTGTGGGGAGTCGACCGCGTCCCTCTTTCATTAGAGAGAGACACCTTTGTTTGCTTGGTGGCTGCGTCTGTTGACGCTTTGAATAGAAAATTATTAGACCTGCCAAAGCGCACAGGGCTGAGGTGAGAGGAAATATCTATTTTGCTGGCGCTCCGGCACGGTGGCAAAGCAGCACCAATCCTTCCATTTTACGGCATTTTAACAGCTTCCTCATGCGTTTCCTTCTTCTTTTACTACATCCTCACCCTGGTTTTTTTTTTTTTTTATTCAATGTGGCTACCCCAAGTGTCCTGTAAAGTGGCTTTCTCATTTCTCTGTGGCTCAGTGCTGCAGAAGCAAAGCTCTCCACCATGTCCCCGAGGTGCCCTCCTGCCCCCCTCCCCTCCTGATTACGGCTCCCCTCCCCTGATGAAAAAAAAAGCCATGATGTTTCCGCCTCATTTCTCCTGGATGGATTTCAGGTCCCTCTTGTCTTTTCTTTCTTTTTTGTTCCTTGTTTTTTTTTTTTTTTTCCTTTTTTCTAACTTTCTCTGTGTCAGTGCCTGATGAGGAGGATGAAGTTGGTCAGCGGGGTGACGGGCGGAGGTGGGAGGGTGGAGGGTGTCTTCATGGTCGGCAGTGACCAGATGAGTGAGGTGCATGTTCTTCCAGTGCCACAGCAGCTCACAAGTCCCGCTCCCGCCACATATTTAGGTGACTGCTGGACATTATTCACAGTTGACAGCTGCTTGAGTGGCTGAGCTCTCCTCGATGTAGTGCATGCTGAATACTCATCATCACACACTGCACATGTCCTCACATTTTTCATATTAAAGCAATGAGTAATTGCTTCAAAAGTTTCTTTGTTCTGTTCATAGTCATGTTTTCATAGCCCCTCAGATTTTCCTTGGTCTGCACCAAATACCAGGCTCGGTTTTTCAAATTGCCCACATTTTTATGGATAAATGTATTTTCTTTGCTTTGATGACAGTATTAGACACAATCCCTCATGAAAGAGAAACAAGTAATTGACTGGCTTGTGGATTCTTGATATTTGTCTTCTCAGAAAAGTAACAGGGAATGAATATCTTACTGACCGCAGCAGGAAGAGGAAAAAAGGAAAACAAAAGAAAATGTTTTCCTTTAGTTTCCTGTTGACTTATTTGGTGACTTTTGTCAGATGTGAAGCCAAGATGCAGCTCTTAGCAGATCATATCAATGTTTTTAACAAAAGTGTGACTACAGACCAGTTTAACTGTCTAGTTGTCAAATGCTTGTTACTCATTACACAGTGATCAAGTTATTTGATAGCAAAACAACAACACTTTCAAATTTTCCTTTTTCTAAATTCTAACACACGTGCAGAATAGACTTAAAACTGGGACTTGCATTTGGTAAAAATGCATTGTTTTCCACGTTCAGGGTGCAGAGTTCACATTTGATGGATGGATTTATTTCCTCTGCCTGAAATGCTGTTTGCTTGTTTGTCACATGAGCTAATTGAGGGAGCCGCTTTGATTGACTTTTTTTCCTCACCAACCTTTTCTCTGGCAGAATCATTTCATTATTGATTGAAACTCTGTCTCGTGGTTAATGCCTTTGACTTCCTCAGAACTTTCACTGTGGGATGTTTGATGTTGCTGTCAGGCTTGAAATGAAAACAAAATGCAAAACATTATCAACTCTTGTCTTGCGATATGCATTACATCCCAGATTCTTGGCAAAACAGAGGAGGACACATGGAAAAACAGGGTTCAAACACAGGATTTATGTTTAGGAAACAGCAGCTCAAGCCTCATGATATGTTATTAAATTACTGCCATTCATAACAAACCTGTTTATTGGAACATAGAGGAGGATCTTTTCCTAATCCTAACTAAAGACTTCTGATCCATAAAGCTTACCAAATTCAGACAGTGGTCAAGTACGTTGATACTTTCCAACAGCAAAATTACCCTTTATGCTGTTTTGATATGCCAGAAAGTGACCTTAGTCTAATACTACTATGACAGAAATGCAACAAACAGACTGGAGGAAAAACGTCTTGCCCTCAACCTCATGCATCAATAAAGCATGCTATACAGTATGTGAGATAATACAGATATTCAATGTGTTTCATTTGTTTTCTTCTTATTTTTCTTTTTTAATCTAGATTATTCTTTATAAACAGTTTTATTGACCTGCGCTAAGCTACTGTTACTTGTCGCAGAGTTGCCTCTTAAATTCTAGGATTAAAAGCTGTTACAAGTGAATTTATATCTTTAATCCTAACACTATAAATAACATTGGAACTGCCCGACACTGTCAGAGACTGAAAGGTGAACAGTGTGAAGTAAATCGTAGTGGACTGAGGCCCCTGCTTCTTCCTCCACTATTGTCACCAAAGTCAGGCGAAGGTCAGGTTGATTTAGAGGGTTTTTTTCTCTCAGAACATGGGGTCCGTTGTGTTATTCTAACCCCGGGTCCCCTCTTCCTTCTTTGGGCTTTAACCCCAGCGTCTCATCGTGGCCTTCCAAAAGCAGGAGTATCCCCGCTGTCCCCGGGGCGGCGCAAGGACCACTACTGTTGTCTTTTCATCACAGTGTAAGCTGCTTAATCCGCCGGCCTCGTTTATTTAGACAAGGGATCTGCAGGGGTTTGCCCAGCGGACGCTGCTGCCAGCTTCACCGTGGTTAGCAAACTCTGGCTCCTGTACACACACACACGGACACGCACACTGACCTGCCACATCTCACCCTCACTTAAATAGCCGCCCGTTCAAGCCAATACTTCCTCCAGCTCCACCATTTTATCTGCTGCTTCTCTCGTTTCTACTTTGCCGAGCACCGGCTGGAGTCCAGCGCCGGATTCCGAGCTGTCAGATAATGGAGAGGAGCCTTAATTGTAACGCCACCTGACATCCATTGTGGCGTCTCGTCCTGGTGGGCAGCCCAGATGACAGTGGACACGCAGAGTTGATGGTTCAATGATGTTTTGGAGCTGAGATTATATCGGTTTCACCTTAACTGAAAAGCTCCATATGGAGAGGGCTCTTGGACATACAACATACTCGCAGCATGAGCGACGCTGCTCCCAAGGTTTAGCGTCAATAAAATTGATGAAAAAGTTGGATCAAATACTCCTTTCAAGCAGATCAGTTTAGTTCAGACATTTATCGATGAAATCCTTTCAAGTGAGACTCCAACAGACCTTAAAATAGCAAACATTTCTTTACTTTTATGTAGATTTTAGAAACTTGGCCCGTAAGAAGTAATCACAAGCCAATTTTCTCAAAAATTCAACTCAATATGGCAATGTTCATAAAAGTGAACTATCATCTTACACAAAAAGATTTGACGTTATGCCTGTCAACAATAGCGTGAATTCTCTTCAAACAATTGTACTTTGATATCAGCGATGCCTAAAAATACCTTCAAATCAGTTTTCTGCACCAGCTAAGCCGTCGCTTTTCAAGCCAGTGACTCAGCTCGCCTCTGTTAAGAGGAGCACAGTTCACAGATACCAGTCTGCCACTGGAGCAGGGAGGTATGGACAGACGGGAGGGTAGGAGGGTGGCTGGCACTGATGATTAGCGCCGGACAGATGCCCCCTCCTCCTGTCTGTCTCCTGCTGGTCATCACGCTAACCGGCCCTGATGGCCAAAATGCTGCGCCTCCACGTCTGAGGCCGTGGCAATTGGACGATGAGCTCCGCACAGCAGCCCGAGGTAGGGTCAGTAATGGCTGTCTCCTGTTATTCTAGCCATTAACATAATGGCAACATTAGTTCCAGGGCCACGCTCCCCTGCTCCGAGGGATCCATTGTTTAAAGGCACCGGCCAGAACCCCCCTCTTAGTTTTTTTAAAGGCTCCTCCAGTGGTCGCAGATCCGCCTGATGGTCTGAAGACACACAGGAGAGGAGGGGGAACACAGACCGGCTATTCATGGCTCTAATGTCAGCACAGGTTGTGTTTTTGTTTTTCAAAGTGGTGATCCACATGTTGAACTTGGCAAACCGTTTGAATTGTGACAAATCACATAATGACTTCCTCCTAATTGTGAGTTTGTCTTTGATAATCTCTTCCTTTGTGTCTTTTGTATCCTGCCATGTGTTCCCCTAAGCTAAATCCCCAAGTATTCAGCTGATTCCTCACATGAGAGAGCATTTATCTCATTGTGCGGAAAAAAAAAACAAACCCTTTTGAATTATGGGAAGGAATCAGCCGCCACCTTTCAAGATCAGTCTCTAAAAGTCTAATATACTTTTAAGTATTAAATTCATTCTTCAATTTAGAAAGTTGAACTAGTAAATGGATTGGTATCTTTTGAAATTAATAGATTGCTGCGAACCAGTGTTTCAAATTGTGCAGTTCACTCAAAATTGGACTTAATGAAACAGGATGTGCAGAGGTCAGAGCGCGGACTCACCTTGCCAGAGCCACAGCAGCCAGACTCCCCTCAACAGGTGACTGAAACGTCCGTTTGACATGTTTCCTCCTTCTGCACACTTCATTCACTCACTCTGCTGCTCCAAAAACAAACTTTGATCCGCGGGAAATCCAAAACACAGAGAGACTCCTGTCAACAAGAGACGATCGTGCGGGGTAACACCATGACAAGAGCTCACTTATGAAGCGTCCAGTAATCCCTCAGACGAATCTCTGGTCTCCAGTTCAGCCAGCAGGGAGTTTCTTGTCCTCTCTTCTTGTTCTTCCCTTTCTTCTACCTCCACTTCTTGACTTCCATGGTCTGATCAAAAGTTCTCACTTGAGTCTCGTCGTTCATCTAACTGGTCCACTCTGGTGCTTTCCTTTAGCAGACAAGAGGGAGAGTAAAATCTCTCTCTCTCACTCTCTCTCTCTCTCTCTCTCTTATTCCACACCCCTCTTTCTCAATTACACACCACTGCCTCACTACTGTGCAGCACTGTGGATCTGTTCCACCCGATGCATGTGCAGCCAGTGTGTGTGCATACGAGCAGGACGATCCTGTGTGTGTGTGTGTGTGTGTGTGTGTGGGCTCCTGTTGAGGTCTTATGGTTTTGAGTTGAGAGGAGGGAGTAGAGAGAGAGAGAGAGAGAGAGAGAGAGAGGGAGATGGAGGGAGGGCATAGATGGAGAAAGTTTCAGTGTTTTGGAGGAGGAGGAGGGTTTCAGAGCAAGTTAAGGCTCTGAGGAGCTTTTAGAGCAAGGTGCAAAAGGGCAGCGGTATAAAAGAGCGAACGCTGCAGCCGCAATACATCAAATCCCAGTATAACATCTGGTACATAACATGGGCTGTTTGCTCGCTCACTCCATAACTCCAGTGATATCATGTCATGTTTATAGTTTAGTATTTCTCACTCAGATTCCAGATTTTAACAAAAGTCATCTCCAGTTTCTGCCTCTTCCCAAATAACGTGTGATTGATGAGCTTTTCAGTGTGTTGCACATTTCTGCACACATGAAGCTTGGAGGAGAAAATGTTTCATGAGGTGATGCTGGGCTGCATATTTTCTTGTATGTTCTCCATGCCACTTGCTCTGTATTTACTAGAATAGACTCCAGCATGGTCTGGTTCAAACAAGTATACTAGATGGCAATACCTTTCCATTTACTCTCATCTCACAGTGAGAACATC
Source organism: Salarias fasciatus (assembly GCF_902148845.1). Classification (NCBI taxonomy): domain Eukaryota; kingdom Metazoa; phylum Chordata; class Actinopteri; order Blenniiformes; family Blenniidae; genus Salarias; species Salarias fasciatus. The sequence goes on from NC_043749.1 coordinate 19,030,048, forward strand.
CATGGCTTGATTCAGAGTTGAGTACAGCGACCATTCAGACAAGAGTTTCCATGTTGTCCCTTTGTGTGCTTTTGTCCTCTTCTGGTATTATGATTCCACAGTCTATAAACATATAGTAAAGCTTATCTGATGAATCTAAATGGCCTGAGAATGAGAAATTGAGCTGTCCATCCTGTTTCACCAGCTCTTGAAAGATGTTGTGACTTTATGTTGCCACTGAAAACATGTTGACACTCTTTAATTACAATTAAACCTGTTTAAATCATTTTTTTACCTTAAAAAATGTTCTTTTAAATTTGGCTTACTTGTCCTCCAGTCACAGATTTCTACCTTTTTATTAATCTCATATTGTCTCACTACCTTGCCTCTGTCATAATTTCGATGGCCACTAGAGGTCACTAGGAAGCATATTTGCAGTTTGAGGTTTATATGTATTTATAGATTTGGATAAATTCTAAACAACTGAATGTCCTGGATGGTGTTACTTAACCAGTAATATTGATCATGTTTTTTTTTTTCACATGAATTTGATTTCATTTTTCATCAAATAGTATCATATTCCAATCTTACACGAGTGCTTCACCTGGATGTGTAGCACCTTTCCAAGAGGTTTAGCTTTCAGTGTGTGGTCTGCACTGAAAAACAATGGCTGGATGTGCAGTGTAGTCTGCATCAGGCAGTGGGCAGAAGAAATGTATCCAAACAGTCCTGTTATTCTGTTAACTGTGGACAGTTTTTATTGGAACCGAGTTTCCCCCCAAAAAGAGCACCAATAAAAACTGTTGACAGTGAGACTTGCAGTGAATTGGGAGCAACGGGAACAGTGTTTCTGGGAAAAGATGCTGCTTTTGTCATTTTTCATCTTTAATGCTTTGAGCACCGCAACAAGAAAAACACAGAGAGGAACGCATTAATGAACACACACACACACACGCAAACACACACAATAACTGCATGTCCAGATGGCACCTAATGAATGTGAGAGGAAAATAAAGTTTTTGTGGAGTGTGAACTGATCCTTTAAAGTGAGAGAAATTCAACATCACACACACACATACACACATTTTGCATAAACCTGCACGACACCCCATTAGAAAGACACATGCACACACAGACGCTCCAGTCACACTGATTCATCGGCCCTAAACGCACACGTGGTCTGACGGAGCTGTTGACACTGCTGACCGCTGCAGAGGTGAAGGCTGGTTTCAAACGGGCTGCCAAGCTGCAGTTGGCAGCACATCTACGACGGGTGGGCTGAGCCGAGCCCTGGCACACAGTCTGGGTTGCATACATATGCCCTACCCCATTACACACACACACACACTCAACGGCCATTGCAATTGGACTGAGTGGTTTTTACCACCGGTGCAGTGTTTTATATGGCAGATTCGTAATGCATCCTTTTGCTTACATTCACTTTTTCTGTGCCAATTGTTTTTTGGCCCAGACGTGGACTTCCTGAGTGGTAGTCTTCAAAGGACAAGTGCACTTTCTCACAAGTTTTTTTTGACACCATCTCAAGGTCAAGTATGAATACGGTCCAACATCTGACTTAAATAGCTTGGCTTAGTTGGGGACTTAAAGAGTTTACTCATGAAAATTTAGTGTTTACCTTCATTTGCGTATTTAGTGTTTGTATTGTGGCATTTTAATTATGCTTCACCTATTAAAACAACAAATATCTTACAAACCATGCTTGCAGATTTGTTTTTACTGTAAAGATATGTGAGAAAATGTTTATTGTTACGGGACTAAATACACTGATGATGCTTTTTATACCATTAGTCAATAGAGGTGGAAGGTTGATGGAAAAGTAACAATGCAGCGACATTAGAGTTGGATAGAGTTGAAAATGGAGTTTTTGCATTGACTTTTTAAAGCAGAAAATTCTCAAAAATTTGATGTTCTTTGTGCTTTTACCTTATAAGACTACAAGAGCTGCTGTAAGCCACCGTCATGAAGGAATGGAAGCGCTCCTTCTTTGTCTCCTTTCTTCTTTGGACACTCCCGTCTTGGCTTGATGCAAGTCGCCACTGCTATTATTTAGGCCCGGGCTAATCTGATTGTTGATCAGTGCCTTTGGGTAAGTGCTAACTTGCTGTGACAGACCCCACAGCGAGCCAAGAGGAGGGAGGACAGACGCCGCTGATCTCTGATCCCTGATCTGACAGCTGGCTCCCTCAGGAGGACTCTGCCTGGGGTGTCAGCAGCTTTGATCCTCTCAGGGTCCCCTTAGGAATGCGCACACACACACACACACACACACACACACACACACACACACACACACACACACACACTAACATATCATCAGCACCATACACTATGTTGTGGTACATTAAAAAGACATCATGTTGCCTCCAATTCATTTCATGAACAACAGAACCTCTCCTTGACTAATCAATAATCCAGTCTATAATCTAAAAGAGCCAAAACTTCTCCTCAATCTAACCTTAAAACAAGTTTTTGCCTGTGAACATATTAATGAAATATGTGTTCTATACTGTCTTTTATATCCCCAAAAACTAAATAATAATAATATAATCAACTATTAAAGTCACATAAAATACAAGTGACACAAGTTTGTTTAATTTGAATTTGAATTTAAAACATGAAGCATATTTTATCACAAACTGTAATTCTTGTGGAGCTTTGCTCTCCAAAGACATGTCCTCATAATGTGAGTGAGCAACAGATTTTGGTCCTGTCAACAGCAATGAATAGGCTGCACACACACACACACACACACACACACACACACACACACACACACACACACACACACACACACACACACACACACACACACACACTCACTCACACAAACTCGTGACGCCACTCTGATGTTTATGTAAACATATGCTTTTACAATTTTTCAATCTCACCCTCCCTCACCCTCTTTTTCCTCCTTCCTGTCTCTCTGTGTGACACACACACACACACACACACACACACACACTGCCAGGCACGGCCTGCTGGCACATAAATTCAGGAGCTGGCAGGAGCTGCTGAAGAACACACAGTCTACACTTTTTTTTTTCATAATCGAATGATTTTTCAATCTTGAAACTAATATCCTTTCGCCGACCATGAGCTATCAACTTCGGTGGGCTATGTGTGTGGTGTGTGTTTGCTTGGGCACCTACCCTCCACTTCAACATGCACACACACACACACACACACGTGCACATGAACACTTAAATGATCACATCTGAGCTCAGTGGGGCTGGATGTTCACGCTCAGCCTCAGAGTGGGTTCATTCATCCCGGTCATCTTGCGTTCCGCCGCCTCAGACCGAGGTGGTTTCTGGTCCCTCTGAGTCTGTGAGCCATCAGCGCCCTCGTTAGGGTGGGGAGTCAATGTGCACAGGGCTGTGAGGAGAGCTTTACATCATTTTTCTGCTTTCTGATCGCTCACTGCTGATGTCTTTGTGCTGATGAGCAAATCGGTGAAAGGGAACAGAAAGAGAAGAGGAGAACTTAAAAGTTCACGGCACATTGAGATGAACGTATAGTCTGTCTCTGGCTGTACAGCTCCACGGGAAATAAGAAAAGACTTGTTCCTGTTGCTAATATACCGGTTTAAATCTATAACAAACAAGATCTGAACAGATTGAGCCATTTATTTCATCTTGAGGAGAAACACAGACATACCTCTCGGTCACTCCTGCAGGCACTTTTGAGTCAACAGGTCGATTTCACTGCATGTTTTGGGACAGTGGAATAAAACATAAGTATCAAGATTTCACCTTGAAAATCTGCATTTGCATCATAGATGAGGTTCAAGATCACGTGAGGTAAAAGTATTAACAGTAGAATCTGAGTTGGGTTTGGCACAGATTTCACTGAAGATATATTTTCTTCAGTTTGGTAAAGCTAAAGACGAACCTCACTCAAGTGTAAAATCGCTTTTTGTTTTCCTAGTGCCTTGTTGTTTTATTCTCCTGGCCTTTCAGAAGAGTGTGTGTTTGTGGTTCAGTTGACGCAGATAAGTTTTCCCTCTTTAATCAGGATACTTTCACAAACTGGGCTGTTATCTGCAAAAATGCACGAATCCAGAGACAAACAGACACCCACAAGACTTACATATAAATCTTTTTTATTAAATTCTTGCCAAAAAAGAGGAATCCAGGCAGAGCGTCCCAGTTCACTCCAGCTGTCACCCACAGCTGAAAACAGTGCCGCTCACACTCCGGCTCTTTTGGCGTGTTGACAAAGCTGGGTGGTGTGACCAGGTGAGGTCTGAGATACCGCCGTGTTTTGATGTTTTCCAAATGTGCTGATGAGAAGATAGGTGCTGTGTTTGAGGCTGATGTTGTAATCCCACCCAGCTGCAGATGTCTAAACATGTTACAGTGTAATCAAGGGAAGGAATGCCATAATGTCTGCTATCGCTACTGCAACCCGAGAACACCCCGACGCTTTGATGAGGCCAAGAATTCAGCCACTGGTGCTTCCAGTGTTCGCTGTGATAATGCTGCTGGTTTCCCAAGCAGTCAGCATGGAGTGTAAAAATGTTGTTGCTTTTATGTTTCAAACTGAAACACATTTAGCTTATATTTCAACTTTTACTGAAGCTAATTCTGCAATATCTTCTTTCATCATCATTTATGGAGAATAATAGATACAGTTTAAAATCACAGCATTAGAAACTAATTAGAACTACTCACATTTGTTGCACATTCTTCCTTAATGCAGAGGGGCTGTGGTTCAGTTGTGGACAGTCTTTCAGTCACAAGTGTGATAACCCAAGACTGCATCTACAGTTCTCTGTGCGAGCTGCTCATTAACTTCTGTGTCCCCTTGGTAGCCGATCAGCAATCGGTAGATTTGAAGCACCTGCATTTGGTGCTACAGCAGGTTTTAGAAACTTTCACTCATAAACTATAGAATTAGAAAACACCCGACTACACCAAATGAACCACAGCCACCCCAAGAAATTAGAAGACAACAAAATAACATATTTCAGTGAAGTAAAACAGTTAAATGTAATTGGTTTTTAATGTTAGTCGTATTTTCATCAAAGCAACAAAAACTACACATTTCTGGTAAATATAGCAAAGCTATATATAAAAGTCTATATGTTGTGTTTGCTTTATTTTGATGGTTAAATATGTTTTGTGGCTTCAGGTGAATTTTATTTGGGAGGAGGGGGCAGAAAGGGCCCTTTTGTTGGTGGAGGTTCCAAACCCGTGTCATAGATACACAACATACAGGCGTGCATTCATACTTGTTCATAAATCATGGACACATTCACTCACATACACACACACACACTCACGACCACAAACGCCGGCGCACCGGGAGCTGAGATGCAGATAGGGCGGTTAAGTGTGTGTGCCGGAGCGAAGTGTCTCATGACACTGACAGTGTGAGCCAGATGGAGTGTCTCTGGCAGAAATTTACACTCGGGGAAAAGTTGAGCAAACATTCAGAAGCACTGATCGCTGACAGATGATCGGCAGCCACAGGCTTATTTATTCCCCGGGCTGCAGGTTGCCACAACTGCTCCTCTGTCGCTCCGATTCAGTAAAGTTTCCATCTCCATTAGTGTAATGAAACGCATCAGAACGGATTTGCACCATTTGCTTGTCGACAGGCCTTTTCTTTTAACACTTCCACCATTACGACATTAAAAAGACAACGTGCTCAATTCTGTCTGATTTGTTGACAGTCTGACATGTTTCCATTAACTGTCTAAATGTACAGGTGTGCTGCAGCAGGTCGGTATTTCGGTTATATGCACTACAGGCTTCACAGTCACGTTGTATTTACCCTACCATTCTCACCCCTTGTTTTTAATCTTGGCTGTACTTGAAGGACATCCTGTGTTGATTTTGCAGGTCTGATGTCCTCCCACGGTCTTAAAACAGACATCTGAGGTGAGTTAGAGTCTAATTTGTCCATTTGAGTGCATGTGAGTGTGTGTGTGTGTGTGTGTTTTCTACACTGTTAATAATCAAAACTTACAGACCTCCACGTAAGAAATGAGGTCTTAAAATCAGTATTTCTGATGAAGGTGTTGACATACGTCTACTTGTTCAAGCTTTCTGATTACAGTAAAAATCCCCTCTTTAAGCTGATGGACTGAAACGGCCAAAGTTTCAGTTTGTCAGAGTTGCATCAGCTGAATCTATTTCTGATAAATAAAATCCAATATTTAAAGATAAAAGAGGACGAGGAAGTGGAAACTTTGCACTCGTGTTGCATTATCGCCCATCTTCACTTCTGAAGAGCTCAAAAATCTCGCGGCATGCGACATATCTCTGGTTTTGCTTCTCATATCTTCTCAACTGGAGGAGAGATAATAGACGGCTAAATCCTCGTCTCGTTGAAGAATGTGCTTCCCGAGAAATGCAACCACCCCCTTCAAACCTTTCATGGCAGAGCCTCAAAGATTGTACTTCTTCGTTGTACAATCGCCATATCTTAACCTGCCTAAGCCCCTGTGAAATAACTGAGATACACTATCATGTATGGAGAATTCTGCAACTGGATGCGAGTGTTTCATATTAGCGTAATGTTTAAATGAGCTGGTGCCTGGATCGAACATGTGTTTCAATTTATACCCCGGGAGGTTCTCCTGATTTATGCTGCTTCGTGTGCGCACACTGTGCAATGCTGTCATCCTCCTGAATGGAAAATCAGGTCAGATTATGTGCACACACTTTTGAGAGCAGTAATCAAACTGTAATTTAGATTAGGCTTTTCAGAAAATGTAATTAAATTACTGTTATATACACTTCAGCTCAGCTCTTTTTTTGCAGACATCTTAAAAAGAGGAAAATGTGTTTGAGGGCAGAGTAAAGTGAGGCACTTTATATGCCTACACACACACACACAATAGGCTCTTTGACAAGTGTGTTTGAAAATATGGTGAAAAAAATAATTTTCAGATTTGATGAGTATTGTTGAAACAGTTGAAACCCTCTAGGTCCGAGGTTCTTAAATGACACATAAAGGGGGAACTCGAAAGCAATCCATTAAAACTTCTTTTTTGTGTGTGAATGTCTTCTGTACACAAATATATTATTGAATTTAGTTGTTGAGTTCAAAAGAAATCTTTAACTCTAAACTAAGAGAGAGGACAATTTAACTTAACTCCAAAAAATCCGGCTGGTTGAGGGGTATTTCACTGAAAAAAATCTTTTTGTAATTTTTGCAATAAACCTTTTTGAAAGAAGCAATTAATGTCAGGTTCCATGCTTTATTTCATGTGTTTTATGTGATGTTCTAACTCTTGTCTCTGATTTCGGGCTTCTTGGCTCCTCCTCCTCGTGTTTGATTGCCGTTCGCTGCCCTGATTTCTTTCACCTGTGCCTGATAGTCGTCGCCTGGTGCCTTGGCTATATAAAGGACCATCCTGGTGTGTTCTGGTTGTCTGTGTTTACTGTGTGTGTCTCTGCTGCTACAGATTCTGTGTTTGTAGACTTAAACTCTTGTGAGATTTGGATTTTTGCTTTCTCATGGACGGTTAAATGAGTTTTGTTTGCAACTGACAGCGGTGCCTGACATCTTGGGTCCACCTCCCATCACATAGCAAATTAGCAGGGATAGCAAAAACATGCTCAAGCCTGTATATAGAGAGATAATAAAGTGAAGACTGATGCTTGTATTCTAATTATAAGAGCCGATTCGTAGAAGTCTAAAGCAGAAATACATAAATCTCAGCTGAAAATCCTTAATGGTATCAGTCCACAAAGAGCAGGAATTTGAGGTAAATTAAAATGAATAATAAATGACATGTTTGTCCATGTGAAAGTTGACGGCTATTTAGTGAAAGTTAGAACCAAAAAAAGGGTCTTATGTGTTGCTTGCTCTGCTGTGTATTTTTTTCTGGTTTGTAAAAATTGACGACAGTAAAGTTTAATTGCTTGATTGATCTTTGTCACCTGAATGAAAACCTTTAATTCTAAAAAAAAAAAAAAGGAAAAAAAAAAAAAAAAGCTGGACTTAAAAACCAGACTTGACAAAAATTTCACTCAAATTCTTGAGAGACCGAGGAGCTGAGCTTGTGACAGATGTGTGCAGGAGTCACATCTGGCTGGTCGAGTGTACAAAATGGAGCTAATGGGGTGAGAGGGTGAGGGTTCGAGGCTGGCAGATGTCAGCAGAGGCTGCGCCTGTTATTGACATAGCTGCCATCCCAGGTCTTCTTTTCATCCGTCAGCCGGAATTGACCGAGGATCCCCACTGCTTTGTAATATGACCCAGATGATGGATCTCCAGCCACAGGGAATGTGCGGGCACACACACACACACACACACACACGCACACACGCAGAAAGGAAACACTTGAACAAACACGCTCGCTCTTTCGGACGCATGCACAAATGCACATGCACGCATTAGCGCTGCCCTCCATCGCCGCTGTCATCTGCCATTTGGATCTGTATCAGTTGGCGTCCAAATCTGCCCACATATTATTTTACTTGACCTCAGCTGGCAGAAGAGATTTGGTCCCGAGTTGCAAATGGGATCCTGACATGCAAAAGTCATGTTGCATTAAATCCCCGGGTCCAATGAGCCCTTTTTAAAGGTTAACTCAAGATGTTGACACGACCCGCACGCCTGCTGCCGCCCATGATTTATGAGCGATATAACACGTTATCATTACATTGAACACCGGCCTTAGCAGATCATTATGTAACTTGAGCAGCACTTCTGGATTGGATTTCTTTGACTTATCCTGGCTGGCGCACACAGTTTTTGTTTTTTTTTTTTTAGTTTTTTTGGTCATTGTACTTTCAGTGATGGATCAAACACACCTGAAGTACAGTATTTAAGGTGACCCGGGTCAGCTGCCGTTGTGTCTCATATCCTCCGGTTTATAGCCGATCCCGGAGCATGAAAAAGAGGTGGAGAGAGGAGAGTGAGGGAGAGATGCAGCGGTGGCCGTCTCATGACTTGTCACATTCCAGCGGAGGTCTCTGCAAGGGCTTCTGGTCTCAGTATGAGAGATTAGAGAAAGACACGAGGAGGCCGGGCGAGGTGAGAGCTGATCCCAACCACAGATAGCACCTCTGGGGGCAACAGCAGCACTTTGGTGGTGGTGGTCTCCTTCAAGCAGTGCTCTCTCTTCTCTAAAACGACCTTTATTCAATTAGTTATTACAGTGAATTAAAGAAATAGAGAATGAGGAGGGGGTTTTTTTTTTATTCAGCTAAAAAGTTCTTTATTTTACAGTCTGACATACTGTTCTAATTAAGAACTGATGTTTATCTGTTTTTATTGCACAAAAGGTTACTTCATAAGGCTGCTTCTGAAATTTTTGGTGTCAGAATTAAAAGTTTGTGTTTAGCGTGTATTTTAGTGTTTTTTTAATCTGAGAATTAATGCATCATTATGCTCAAGTTTCGCAGTTTTTCTTCAGAGAGAATCTTTCGTATTTTAAAGATAATTGGTGATTCCTTGCCATGAACATGTCCGCATTATTGATATGCTGTTTTCATGGGAACCTTGGTCTCCTTCCTCACAGTTCAACTCAACTCTTTACATTCTGACTCCATGTCACTTGGTTCGATTAGGTTCGTTTGGCTTCATGCTTTCAAGTTTTAAGGATACTTTTTTTCCTTCGATTCATGAAAGTCGGCTTTTTTCAACAAGTCTTAGCATAAAAATGTATGTTAAAAACTTAGACTTGTCTGAACAGGAGAAAAGACAGTACTTACTAAGGTCACTTGCTTGAATCCCCCAAACCCACTTATGGAGGGAATGACATTTTCCGTGACACAACCATTGACTCGAAGGTGCTGATCCTCCTTCTGACCGCTCCGCACTCACAGCTTGATTCTTACCGACAACATCATCTGCAAGAAGTACAGACGCCACATTTCTGTCTCTCCATGATGCCCTCTTGACCCCAGTTTCAGCGAGAAACCCTGTCTGTGCAAATCACAGATAAAAGCAAAGTCCAGATCTATCCCAAACAAATCTGACCTCATGCCAAGTATATGGACACAGTCTGCCAGAGAAAACAGATACCGTATATTGTGTATATTCATCTGTCCATCCAAGTATAACACAGTTTGAGAAATGTCTTGAAAACGTTCTGCACACTAATTATTATTGATCATAGGCGGATTATTTATCTATTAAAGAGGGGGAAAATGCTTATAAAAGTCTGATTTTACTCTCTAACTTTTCTATCATGTTTATAGTGTTTGTTTGGTTTTCTTCTACAGAAATCCTTGTTGAAATAGGTAAATGTATTCACTCGTTGAGTTTCTGTGTCACGTGACTTTGAAGGTCAAAGGTGAGGATTAGTTTAAAGGCATCGATCACAGTCACCCTGATTGCTAAATTGGGATGACAAAGCAAGATCTGCACAACGTCAGGTCTGGAACAGCTGAGCATTAGTGCCTGAGCATCAAATGACTCTAATGACAGTAAGCAACCTCAGTTTCCCAACAGAGAAAACCTTCAACTCTGTGATGCCACAACAACACATCTTTGTTTGTTGATTTTTTTTCTCAAACTGAATTTCTTCGACAGAGGATTACATTAAAAACACAAGAACTCAGCAGCGACATCAAGCTTTTGGCTTGTCTGTTTGATTTTTAAACACCTCTGGATTGCAGATCTCTTGTCTGATTGTAATCATCATTGCCTCCATTTTGAGCAAGTCTGTAATTTAGCTGGAGATACAGACGCTGACAGATGTGGTGAGAAGCAGATGAGGTTGGAGAGATAAGCGCAGAGAACTTTCAGGTGAGAGAAGACATTGTGGGCAGGCAAAGGCCTTGAATGTCTCCCTCTCTCTCTAATTTCATACCTGAGGACAGGTGCTTGGCAGGGCATAACGTGGAGAGGAGGCGTCCAGAGGGGGGTGGGAAGGAGGAAGACCTTCACTGGGGATCAAAGAAGGTCATGCTATTCCTCCCGCTTCGCCCCCACTCCGTCTCCCTCCCTCCTCCACTGATCTGGAAACGATAGATTTCATTCCTGCTTTCGCTCCTGAAGAGGGGAAGTGGTGTCGGATTATCAGGGTGCGGCCTCGGGACGCCATGTGGAACTAAGGCCAGAGTGCAGAACTTTGTGAATCATCACAACACGCTCGTCTAGACCTCTACAAACCAGGAGGCAAACTCTTTCAACCACTACTTATACCGTAGGTCCACCACAGATTGAGTTAAAGATATTTCCTGGGTGGGATGAGTGATGTGGTCGAATATTACAATAGTACTTTCTGTATCTTCTAAAAGATTGCCAGTGCAAAAAAAAAAAAAAAAAAAGTAAATAATCAAATGTTTGCCCATGTTCTTACTGATAAAAACTCACTCAAAGAAGTTGGAAAATGCACATCAGAATACTAGGAAGTGATAGTAATTACCAACAGATGGAGAAACTTTTCGTAACCACTGAGGCCGTTGAGGCAGTCTTTAAGAAGTAAAGAGGGGAAAAGTGAAGCTTCCTTTGTTCAAAGGAGGGACGTTGTGATGTGTTGTCCACCTCTGCACGCAGTCTGGTCAGGCTGGGATTCCTCTTTTAATCCCGCTGTGACTTTAATAGGCAGCAGATCTAACGCAGCCATGAAGTAATGTCGTTGTTCTCTCTGACTTCCATTAGATTCAGTGTCCATAAACACACATGTTTTAGTTTTGGGTGGAGGGTAAATGCTCTTAATTGCAATGATCTGTAAACTTTCTGCTGAGCCTCATCAGCAGCCTGACATGCTGATTTGTTTTATACTCAGAGCTGCCAAATTGAGCGTGAGACTCACATGACTTTCCTCACGTCGAGCTGCACTTGAATGCTGAACTTCCTGTGTTTCACATTCACAGATGTTATTTAGAAGACTGTTACAACACGGCCTCAGAGTGACCAGTTGTGATTTAGTACCTAAAAATGCCTCATTTTTTTATTAATTTGTTTGATTTTTTATTTTAAACTTTTACCTAAGGTATTTAGCTCATTTTAATCATTGACCAGAATTTAACAATAACGTCAAGCATGAACTTTCTCACTCAAACTTTTTTGTTTTGTTTTCTTCTGGGTTAAATGCATCTCCTGCTCTCTTCATGCTGTTTCTAAGACTGATCTTTCACTTAATGTGTGCATGCATTTTTCTTCCAGCCTGTGCATGATAGCTAAACCTCAGTATAACAATAGGCATCCTATTTCAAGGCTTTATGGTATTCAATTCATGCAGAGCGCTCTGCGCGGCCATAACTCTCCTCTGTGGGGTCTTTACGGAGCTGTTGGACGATGTGTATTTATGGCTGAAGTCCCTTTATGATTTCTCTACTGTACAGAAATAACAGCCTGGCAAGTAGAGGTGGAGCTGCCGCTCATTATTTACTGTGCTGTTGTACCTCGGAGACGCGCAGCCGTGATACGGGACATGAGGCATGCGGGAATTAAATTACCCCAGAAATTTAGCGATCCTTCAAGAGAATGGGCTCCCTTGTTGGATAGGTTTACCTGCGTTTCGGCAATGGAGTTCCCCCTTTGGAAGCGCGTGCGGCAACAAATGGCTAAAACAGGTCAAAAGAAGCAAGTGAAAAATTTCAAATTAAGTGTCGAGGCGGTTTGCGGGTGCAGCGTGCGGTTGGCGTGCCGGCTCCTGCGTTTCGGGCTCCAGAAAAGACGAGCTGCAGAGCCAGTTTGAGAGAGCCGCTGATGTCTAATTACCTGCTGAGATGTGGTTTGGATCGAAGAACCTCTTATGACAGTGTGTCTCTCTGTCTGATGAGGAAATTACAGAGCACGGCTGAGCTCACATTACCCCCGATTTGCATCTTGAGGCCTTCACCTGCTCGCGTGCGCCTCCGCACGCTTGAATTATGCGACGGGTGAAACTCCCCCTCATCAGAAGTCATGTGGGTATATTTTGCACTGCTGCCTGGAGGAGCTGGATGTTTTTGAACTTCCAAAATTCACACACGAGAAATATTTTGATTACATTTGATGATAACACCCTGCAGTATAAATGAATCACAAATGGCGCATTCCGCGGGTCCCGCCAGCAAAGACGATCGCATCCATCATGCGCTGCAAGTTTCCAGCATGAGCTCAGTCATATTTTGTGCGGGAGCGTTTTTCTGGAGTCAACCAGTGACGTGAGATCAGAGACCGTGTGTGTGTGTGTGTGTGTGTGTGTGTGTTTTGATGTGTGTAGAGGTAAAGGGGGCACATACAGGGCAGGGAGGATTATCGGGCTGCCCTTGATAACACACAGGTGGCTGATCTAGGGGCTTAGTGTCTGACGCTGTCCCTCAATCCACCACTTCCTACTCCTGTGCACACACACATATACACGCATATACGTACACACACACACACACACACACAGCTAGACAAACACAATTCATGTCCGGGGAATTGCAATATCATGGCAGAGCTCAGGTTTCTGTCCGGGTGCACAGCTTTAGGGTTGTGTGAAGTCAGGAGTGAGCTGAAATAGATAGTCGATGTAATATTCTGTCGGTTCGTGCAAAGGTGAGGAGTTATTGATGGAGGCTTTGTTGTTTGAGGAGTTTAAGTTTAATGGCACGACGCCAGAGAAATGCATAGTGCCACAGAGAAAAAAATATAAGACATTTTTAAAGCACAAACAATGTCTTACACATTCTTAAGTGACAACGATTTACCTCCAATTTCACACCAGAGTTTTTTTTTTTTTTTTTTTTGCGCCCATAAAGTGGTTCTCGAGAGAACTAAAACTCTCCGCGGTTGCTATTGGTGTTAGCGGTGGGGGCCGGAGAGCGCGGAGTTGACATTTATGGATGAGTCTTTCCACGGACTCTACTATCAGGTTTTAAGAGCCATTCCTCGCAGGGAGCCCCTCTGCGTGCCGCATTAAGGGCCCGGGCGGAGGGGAGTCAGCTGACAGGATCTGGGGTGGCTGCACTGTATTCGCCCAGGCTTTGTAAACCCAGGCTGTGATGTGCACATCCATCACTGCCCGGCTGCACGCTGGGTTTCAGGACGGGGGTGCATTCGTTATACTGACACGGCCGGGGGGAATTCGGAGGGGGCGGGGGGTGGGTTTGGGGAGTGAGTTCAGGATTAGAGGAGAGGGCCGGATCGGGACGGGGTCAAGATTAGGGTGTCGAGGTTGAGTGGACCACATAGATGACATGTAGCGGGGGATGGTTCGAGATAAGGAGATTTTCGAGCGGTTTTAGGGGGATCAGGCTCCATGGTAGCAGTGCAGCCACTAAAGAAATCTCACTTGTTCTTTTACAAGCCTTTGCATTATTAGCAGAGGATTTAGGGAGGGGGACCAGGCTTAGTGTGGATGATGTAGGAGGCCACATTTGAGGAATTTCATTAACAAAAAAGCCATAACATATGAGCTGGCCAAAAAACAAAAAAACAAACCGAGGTAAGTCATTCAGAACTGTGTAGGAAAATAGAAAATACAAACATTTTGTGCTTTGGAGTTGGCCGATGTCATGTTTAGGGTCAAAGCTATCGAGCCCCCTCTCAACTGTTCCGGCTTGTAACTACAGCTCATCTGTTTTAACTATAGTGAGTAAGTGAAGATTGCAAAACAGTAATTATAGAGATAGTCATAATGATCACATTTTGTAATGAATTGAAACATAATGAAATGTTTTGTCATTTTTTTGTCTATAGAGTTTATGATACGGACTGTCCAGGCCGCGCGAGGTGAGGAGGAGCCGGTAGCAGATGGTGGTGACTGTGAGCGCAGCCAGCGGATACCAGAGAGGCAGACAGATGGTGCGAGCTCTTGATGCACAGGAAGTTAAACGTTAACAGATTCCAGAAATTACACATGAGAGAAGTTCAGACCTGGCAGCGTTTATCCACCTGAGATGAAGCAAGGAACAGCTGATGAATGTGAGACGTCTGAATTTATTTGATCTTGGCGGTTAAAGAATGTAGTTAAGTGAGGAGTATCCTGTCAACAGTCAGAATCTCCTGTGAAAGATATCACCACTGAACTGACAGAACAAAACAAGCTCTAAGAGCAAAGGGTACGTATTAATAATGATGAGACAGTACTTTTCACATTCCACTATGCATCTTTTAGGTTTATCACCTGATTCTTGAGACGAAGTACTAACCACTACACATTTTATTCTCAGGACACAGCAGTAATTAAACACCAAGCAGCTGTCTCATTTTAGTATGGCAGCAGAAATAAAGAAATGCAAAAGAAAGAATGTGAGAAGAACAAGAGTCTGACTTTTCACGTCGAGACAACAATAGAAAAATGACTGTTTAGCGTGCCTTCTCTTCTCCTCTCGGCCTCCACCCTGTAATCTGGGATAACCAGGGTGTCTGGAGCTGGATGGTGAAACGGGGAGTGATACTGACGAGGAACATCAAAGCAGAGAGAGGAAGGGGAGTGGAAAGGACAGGAGATGTGGGGGCAGAGAGCGATTAGAGTGATGAGGGGAGCGTATAGGTCAGGATCAGAGCCGCATGGAAAACGTGGCAGGAAATCAACAGGTCCGAGCTAATCACCGTGTTTAAGACATTATCCGACTCTGGCGTGAGGATGTTAACGTGTGCATGATGCAAATCTCAGCGGTGAAAAAAAGAATTGCCGCTTTTGGGGACGATCCCTCCCTGCCACACACAATTCAGAAAGTTAACAGTGATTCAGGTTGATGGGCAGCGCTGAGAGGCCTTTATTATCCTCAGAGCTGATTGCTTTATCACAAATACCATCTGTGAACCGGTGGGTAGTCTCCTCTGTCAGTCACCGAGACAGTCGGGCTTTTCTCCTGCAGCCAAACCCTCCAATCACACATAATGATTTCCATTTGCTCGCTGCAGGCTGAGGGCAAATTTTCTTTGTCTATCTCAACACAAATCATTTCCCCAGACTGAAGACGAAAGAACTGGGAGCCCTCAGTCCACAGATACCTGAGATAAGTGTCTCAAACTCCCCGTCTTGTCTACTTTGAACCAACAAACAAGATGTTTTCAGCAAAGTTACATCAGAAATAATCATATTATGTAGTTTAAGCAGCAGCAGGAGGACTTGGGGTGGGTGGGGGGGTCAAGTAAGGAGACATGAATCTGGGAAGGAGGGTGGAGGAGGTAAGAAAATGGAAGAAAATGCAACAGGTGAGGAAGGGGGGAGTAGGAGGAAGGAGGCTTCCAGACTAAAAAGTCAAGGAAGAGGAGGAGGAGGAGGAGTAATGGGAAAGAGGAAGACAGGAAATATGAGTGTAGGAGGTAGAGATGGAACAGACACAAGGAGCTGAGAAGAGGAGAGAGAACAGAAGAAAAGGAAGGAAAACGGGTAAGAAAAGGAGGACAGAATTAGAGGTGATGGAGAGGAGCACTGGAGAAAAAAGTCGGACCTAAATCAATTTGGCATCTTTCAGTTTCACACCCACTGCAGCTGAAACCCAAAGTCCACAACAGAACATCTGCTGTGTTCGGCCTCTCCCCTCCTCTGTCCTGCTTCCCTCCTTTCTACTCCTTCGTCAACCTCAAGCTGTTCAGGCCTCTTCTCCCACGTGAGGCTTTATCTCTCTTTTCCACATGACCCCGAAGGAGAAGAAGGAGGAGGAGGAGGAGGATGAAGGTGAATATCAGAGCGTCTCTGTGAGGATCCTCTGTCCCACGTTCCTCCAAGCACAACACTGTCTGGCTGTAATGTGCGGTTGTTCTGGTTGGGAGCTTTGCTGATTCAGTGATGGGCTCACGCTCGTGTCGCAGTCGATTATCTTTCCCTCAGTTCAAAGTAACTTCTCAGATTCTCCTTTTCTGGACACAATAAAGCACAAAAAAACAACTGTCTGTCCAAGGAAAACACTTCAGAGGCACCATGAAAGAGAAATGCTATAATTTGTGATGTTGAATAAAATATTCAACACGTTTTGTTTTCACCAGTCATCCAAAAATAATTAAAAGTCCAACTGTATGGCTGTAATATCTTCTAATAGAGAAACAATAGCAAAAACATTTAAAACCACCAAGTACTTCAAAAGAAAAAGAAAAAAAACATTAGAGGTTTAAAATGTATTATCTTTCTTGATGAGAGGCTCGCCACGGTTTGAAAAAGTATAAAAACTACAAACATACACCCACGTAACGTTCATACCAGCAGCGTCGAAGCCAAGGAGCTGCAGTCGATTCCAGCTGACACTGGATAAAGGGCGTTGCATGAATGAAAAAAGGAATTCCATTTCTTCACAAAACAACCAAAGGATTCAAAATCGATGTATACTGCCGTGAAAAATGTTCTATATCACCATTTAGCCATGGGATTAAAAGCTATTTATAGTCACCAATGAATCTCAAAGGCATGTTTTTTCAACTGTGGGAGAAAATCAGAGAACCTGAAGAAAATTCACATATGTGCATGTCTAACATGCGATCTCCATTCAAATAATTCCCAAAGGAAAAAACTGAGAATATTGATGCTGCGCATCATGAAATCACCATGTAGCTAGTATTTTTTATTCAATTCAGTTAGATTTAATTCAGTTCTATTCAAATTGATTGATTCCATTTGATTCAATTAGAGATACAGAAGCATGGCTTTATTTAACAATTTTGTCTTAGAATAAGAACACTGTTGGATAAAGCAGTGTAGAAGATGGATGGATGAAGAGAGTGAGGGATCTTTTTGAACCTCGGTATGAACAGTTGCCACAGTAGTAGATTGGCCAGATGAGGTACCTTTGAACAGTAAAACATTCTTCCTGAAAATAGACTATAATTTTACATTGTTGCAGTAAAAAGTAGTTTTTGAAGCACAATGTTGGTGTATAAATCCATTTATTTCCACCGATCTGTTGCTGTGGTTCATCTGCACCACATCCCACTCGGTTTCAGCTGCTCTCTGTCTGTCAGACTGCTGTCTGACTGTCTTTTGTCTGACAGCGAGCGTCTCGACCTCCCATCCGTCTCCAGTTCTTTCTCTAATCAGCCCCACAGTCGCTCTTTGTCTCCTCGGTGCAGTCCTGTCAGGCATGTGGTCCAATAATAGTGCGGGCAGGTAGCTCAGCCATGTGGAATTTAACATTGTGTCCCGGGGCACGTCGGGCCCCCGGTGGGAGAGTGTGAGTGGACGGAGTACAGTCAGCATGTGGGGGTCGGAAGGGCACGGTCACACAGCAGATTGTTTTTAAATCATTAAAACATAAAGGTGATTAAGAATACATTCTTATTAGACAACAGGAATCTCAGAAAGTGAGTTAAGCAATACTGAAAACAAACTAATGTAGTTTTTCTCTCTTTGGTGTGAAATCTGAAGTCAGATAGATGTATTTAATCTTGCAATAAGCAGCTTTGTCTTTGTTAATGACAAACTTTACTCAAACTGAAGTTTTTCCAGTCAGATTGGGTATATTTTAATGATTCTTGAAACTAATTTGGTTGCTCTTAAGGGCATAAAAAGGGTTTCTGTGGCTCCTAAATCTAACTGCATACAAGTAAGAAAATCTGCGTTTGGTAGATTTTATTTTCTTAGTTGAAATAATACTTCTTGGCGATAAAACTGAACCTACTGGAAACTCTCATTGATCAATTTCCAAAAAGGTGCCATATTTGTGATCACAGCTGAGTCAGTGACTTGAACTCCTTGAAAAAAAAATGGCTGAACAGCTTGTCTTTGCTGTTGTGATGCTGAGGTGTAGCCTTCAGTTTAGAAACGAACAAAAAATGTTTTTAAAGGCAAGGATGGGATTGGGTCCAAAAGACATGTGGTGACCCTCACTGAGGAGAAAACTTTATCAAGAACAAAACAGATCTTAAACTGAATTCACATCACCTCTATAACATGCATTTAAACTAAGCTGCAGAAAAGTTGCTGTGGAAAACTCAGAAGATTCTCCAGCATGCCAAGACATGAGGCTTGTATTCCTTACTGAGGGAGATAACAGAAATGAATTGTGGGGTTTAATATCTTGATCTTGTTGTTTTAATTGTTGCCAAAAAAAAAAAAAAAAATGTTGACCTCTAAAATCAGATACTTGTTTCTTCAAGCTCAAAAAAAGTTCTTTATCTAGGTGTGGAGTTCAGCAGCCATCTAAAATAGTAACTGTGTTGTCCTAACGAATTGAGGACTTTTGGTGTCCAGTGGAACTTTTGTTTACATTTGTCTCAGTGAACTTACAGATATAGATGCTGAGAGAATATAAGAAAGAGTGTATACTTTATTACACCCCGTGTATTGTCTCAGGCAGCGTCGGAGCCAGCTGGATCCTCACACAAGCTATTAAATGTATGTTTTTCTTACATCTTCCTAATCAGATTGTTCCATTTCAAATGCTCACAGATAAACGTCTCCTAATAAAAGCCGTGCTCGCTTTGTGTTGGAGCCCGGTGCGTACACATCCAGATCAACAGATACACACACAGGACGTCCCGCTGTTGCACTGCACATACTTTCAGCCTCCCACACTTCGCCCTCTCATCCCTCTTCCTCTGAGAGGACGGCGGGCCGGCCGGTGGCCGCCGAGGTGGGGGCAGAGTGATTCATGAGGCGGGACGGAGGAATGTGTATGCGCACCACATGTCTCTTCGGTTTTATGTTGTCCACGCATTCACACAAACTCGCATGGCGACAGGTGCGGCGCTGCAGGGGAGTGCACGCCAATGAAGAGGCCCTTGTTAACGTGGGCACCAGCCTCAGCTGTGCCCTGTCGCACCGCTGGAGGCTGTGCCGTCACACAGTGATATATAGACGCCCGTGCTGGGGCATCACGTTCATTCACAGTAAAGAAACATGCACAGAAAGTCTGTATCTTATCTCAATAGCAAGTGCTGACCCTGATCCGCCCGCAGAATATTGAAGCACTTCATTATATCAGGGCAGCTCAGGCATATGACACAAAAACAAGAACATACTTTATCTGCGATTACATCTTGTCTTACAGATTTTGTTTTTGTTACACTTTCCTTGGGCGGAGTCAGTCAGCACTGAAACTCTGTGTGTGGATTATCTGAACTAACTGGGGACACATTTTCCGGAATGAGATATTGCCGCTGAATAACATTTTTATTGCCGTGAACAATTGCATCAACAATTTTCAATTTCCACAGGGACTATCTCTTCAGTACAAAAACGTTCCAGTGCAAACTGCTCACAGAGCGCGGTCTGGGCCCGAAGACAGAGACGCCGTTGTTGAATGTAATTTTGGAATCATGTGGGGACAGAGGCTGAAACATATATCCACCTTTTTACACGCTTTATCCACAGTGGATTTGCACTGAGCTGGAGTCTGTCTCTGCTCAGATAATCACAAAAGGGTTAACACACTCTAACGTGCAAGCAGATTACAGTTATCAATCTATCTTTCTTTGCATTGTGGGATGGACCCAGAGCGTCCAGATAAAACCTACAAAAGTACAGGTAGACCATGCAAACCACACACAGAAACTAGCATATTTGAACCAGAAAACATAATTTTGCTTCATAAAAAAAAAATATATATATTTTTTTTAATAATACTGCAGTTGTAACACAGCTGTGCCCATGTGCTTGGTGCTTTTGCTCGTTTCACAGAACGACTCGCATCAAGGCTGACAGACGTGACTGATGAAATCCAGCTGTATCAGGGTCTTGGACCAACCACAGCGGTTTGATCATGATGGGAACTAAAAGCAAAAGAGGGGAATAAAATAGAAATATTTTATTCATTTTTGGGAGTAATTCTTGTAACATAGCTCCCCACAGGAAAAAAAAAAAAAAAAAACACACAGAATAAGGGCTTGTAAGGCTTCAGTGTTCATAACTATGATTAAATAACTAATATCATACTTCAGTTGCACAATAATTTCATTGGACAAAAAACACTGTCTGATGGCTGCAGTCTGACTGAATAGGGATATTTCAGTGTTTCTTCACAGGTGTTGGTAAAAACAATAACAACAACTGGAGTAATATTTGCCACATTGATCTTGGTCTGGTTTGTCAATTAAGATCAAATAAACCTTTATTGATCCCTTTTGGGACAAAACACTTCGGAAATTAATATTCCACCCGCAACACCATAGAAAGGGGACAGGAGCAGCAGGCAGTGTTAAAAAATGTCAACAGATTAACAAGAGATGTCACTGAAAGTTGCAGATAAATAACTATAAACATATGAAACTCTATATGTAGCTGGACAGTGTCCAACTCTAGTTGGTGTCAGCTTACTGCCCCTTCATAACCTATATCTAAAAATACCCACAATACAAGAACATCAGACATAGATGTTTCAGCTAAGCTATTTTATCTGTAAGTTATAGGTCACTGTAGTTCAGGAAGAAGCATAAAACTGATAGAAAGTGACTCTCATTGACAGAAAAGAAAAACAGTGCTGACTAGTTCGACTGTTGCCCTTTTTTCCAGGTGTAAATTTTCAGTGTTGTCAGCACTGCAAATGAGTTCCCATCCTCTGTCCGTCCACCCAGTTTATATAAGGCTTCTTCCAGTTTTGGGTGGCAGGATGCTGGAGTCGGTCTGTCTGAGTGTTTATTTGAAGTCCCGATCTGCCTCAAATGCATGTTTTTGTATCGTCTTGGATTGTTTGTAGCCTGTCCTATCATGTGGAAGTTTCTCTAATGACTAATCTTTGAACTAACTCTCAGCTTCTCTCCATGACCATGACATGGCACTTAGTTGTTCTGAAGCTGTGCTGCACAAAATCCTTCTGAAACTTTTGTCTTGGAGCAGCTGCGGTCTGACTGTGGAGCGGCCTGAATCCAGCGTGAAAGCAGCCTCAGTGCGCTTCCCACAGGCCAAAGGGCAGCGCACTGTTATGAGTGAAGCATTTTGGTCAAAAATGGCAAAGGATGTTATCAATCGAGTGTGAAAGTTTTTAATATCAACAGCTCTGACTCTGTTCAGTGATCACTTTTGTTGGGAAAACAAAAAGAAAAGCTGCTCACCTTCAAAAGGTTAGAAAAGAAGTTTTCAGCTCAACATGCAGACATTTGTGAGTCTCTAATTGGCTGCAAAAGATTCAATAAACCAGGGGTTTAAATAATTCTGGCAGCCTTCAGGAAAGACCATTAGGCAACAGCTTGAAGTGAAGGGAAATAATGAGGTCAGGAGGAGGTTATGAACTTTTCCGCTGGTGGTGGTGATGATATAAACCCACTTTCCAGAACGACACATTCCTGCTGACAAATACCCAAACCATACATTCACACGTGCGTATATTTCTCTCCCCGTCTTTCATTTCAGCTCTCCAGGGCGGCAGACGGTCTGGGATGAGGACAGCAATGTGCAAATGAGCTGATTTGTCAGAGACAGCTGTGTCCTCTGAGAGCAGGAGTGCTAATAGATACATAACAACATCCACACTGTAATTAATATCGTGGAGAGACACCGGGCGAGTTTACATTCTGCGTGAGCAGAACTGGGTCAGGTTGTCTAATAGGGTCTTGTCATCTAATAGTTCAGCTATGTGCATCGATGTGTATGTGTGTGTGTGATAAGACGTGTGTTTTCCAGATGCCCTGAAACTCTTTAATAGAGCCAGTATGTGCACTTTTGTGTTTGGCCTGAGCACGTGCAAACATTTATGTGTAACCAGAGGAATGCAGCGGCGCCTCATTCGAAGGTCTGCTTCTCTGTCCATGTCACGACTCGATGTGTGTGTGCACATGTCCGCATGTGCGATAGATATCTTTCAGTCAGGATGAGCGCTTTGGAACCAGCTGATTGCAGGAAACGCCAGAATTTACCACAAGAAAACAAAAGATTGGATGAATAGAAAGACAGAAAAATAAAGTATTCCAGCATGACCTTTTACATTTTAAGAAGAAATAAGGTTAATGCATTAAAGTAAATCTGCTTGAATGCAATTTTTAAAAAATGCTGTTTTAGAATTCAACATATGAGTAAAAAGGCCTAAAGCGAATGTAATCAGGGAAAATTAATAGCTACAAAATAGGCCATGAAGTAAAATCCAGAATGTATTGAATGTGACATTTTCTGTTTGTAAATATGAAATGAAGGTTCAGTATTAAGCTGAAAATGGTTGTTTTTTTTGGGAGAAAATGCACAAGTGATGTAAATGTGTGAGAAATAGCTGCCCTGGCGGAGCACGGACAGAGTTACTGTGTTTAACTTTGAGGTGTCTGTGGCTCAGCCGGTAAAGTGGGTCACCTTTTAAACCCACTGTGAGTGATTCAATACCTTTTTATCTGCCACGCTTTCCTCTGGCACCACAGCGAAGCGCCACTTGATCCTGATGGTGTGGAACACCTTGCCCTGCAGCTGTCACCGTCGGTGTGTGAATGTGATGGATCAGATAAATCATGTTAGGACTGATAAAAGTGCTAATATGCACAATGGAGTGACCCTTTCATCAAAGTGTGCTGCCTGTACATTCAGCTATAGGCTATGTATGTTTATAGGTATGAAACCTTTAAGATCGCCTCATATTTTCAAATAGTTGAACAGTAAAGCAGAGGAAGTCCATTCAAAATATTTTGTGTTTTCAAACTCTGGGTTGTTTCCTTGGGAAAGGTGTATAATTAAAAAAATAATAATTTATGGTAAATACTGAGCTCTCGTCTCCTCCGCTCCCAGTGATTTGAACTGTTTTGTAGCAGGATCTGATGGCAGGTTATGTTTGGGGTGTTCTCTGTTATGATTAAAACAGATGCCTGGCAGCCAATCACAAATATCTTTGGCAGCCAAAGCTCAAACATTTCTAAATTCACTGTGTTGCTCTCAGATTTATGTCTGACAAGCTCATCTGTCACAGGTGTCTCCTTTCACAACCTCTAATATGTGAAATCAAGGAAACAGATTCTCCATAACTACCAGACCTCGTGTCTGCATCGCGCTTCGTCACACCGATATCTGTGAACGTTTTGTTTTACTCTCCTTCAAAGAGTCTTGTCTTTGGGAAAACTCCCATGAATGCCTACTGCACATTTTCAGGTGCCGTGCAACATTAGGAACCAAACTCTGAACCTATGCATTCCCGGGCCTATGAGCTGGTTGTCATCTGCAGCTGCAGGACCGCTGGCTGCTTGATGAATGAACCAATAGTGGCCCGGCTACGTGATGAATGGACCAATAGAGGATGATGGATAACAGTGGAGCGAGCGAGGTGAGGAGCCGATTGTGGTCTTGGAGAGAGGCCTGAAACATGAATGTAGCAGCAAGACGTTAAAACGAGGGGGAAAGAGAAGGGAGGCAGACAAAGTAAGATATGGAGACAGGTGGAAAGAGAAGAGCAATGTGACAAACTGTTAGAAAGGGGAGGAGAGCAAAACAAAAGGAAGAGAGGATTTATGGGGAAGAAGAAAATAATATAGAAAAGGAGAGGAAACATAGAAGGAAAGATTCTTCTGTCATATAAGTAACTCTGAGGACAAAAGTCAGTTTTACATTATGATGCTGTACTGGAAACAGGATATGTTTCAGGCCTCATTTAGGGACATTTTTTTAAATGATGTTGCTGATCTTGAACAACCTCACATCTCTCATATCTCACATTCTGTATAAATAACTTTTATTAATCATGTTTTAATATTCACATTAATTTGAAAAAAAAAATCATATGAATTAATTCTTGTTTTGAAGGATTGATATTTATGCTAAGAATGCTAATTTTTAGTGAAATGTTTGTTCTTACTGGTGTCAGCAGTCTAAGCGTTGCCTTCAGTTGGGTTGCTCAGTTAAGTAGTGGTTTGCACTCTCCTCACAGACAGACGATTCCCAGTTCAAGTCTGGGCTTGCGGTCATTTCTGTGTCACTGCATGTTCTCCCTGCGGTGATCCGGTTATCACTGTTCAAGCCAAATTGCAATGTTGGTTTACAGACACAAAGGATAAGATTTTTTTGAGGGGATTACATCTAAATGTGTCCGGTCAAATCCACTCATCCATCCATCCATCCATCCATCCATCTTCTAAACCGCTTTATCCACCTTGGGGTCAGGGGGGGCTTGAAGCTAATCTCAGCTACTCATGTGTAAAGAGAGGGTTCATTACAGGACAAACACAGAAATGCATACTCAACTTCACAATTTTGAAAAATATTACCACTAAACCTCAAACCTGGACATGGAAAGTTCATCCGTGTGTAGTTTTCTCAACAAACCAAAGTCAAACTCACAAATGCAAAGTAATCTGATTGATGTTGGCCTTCAGCTCAGGAGAGGAGTACAGAATACATTCAATAAGAAGTCTGACCTGTGGTGCTACAACTGAAGTCAGGGAGTCACAAACTGGTTTGGATTCAAGATTTCAAGGTGTTTCATCACAGCCATCATTAGATATTCAGCGAGCATGAGGTATTAAAAAGACAGAGAGAAAAAAAAGCGGAGTACTGGTGACAGCTTGACGCATCTACTGCATTACTTGTGTTATTCACGGAGACGTGCGAGCGTGGAGAAACATCCACTGTACGCCACAATACCACAAATATGCAGTGAAAAAATAACATAAAAGCAAATTTGCCTGGCAACCCCACAGACAAATTATTACAAACAAAAACACTATTTTTGTTCGACCTGGGCTCTAAATCCATAAAAACAAACCCATGAAAGAGCAATGAAAGAACCAGTGTGAGACATCTCCATTTAAAAAAAAAAAAAAGAAGAAAAAACCCCTCCTTTGAGCTGCAAGGGGAGATTAAATCCTCTGCTTGAACGGCATCAAAACAGAGGAAGACGCACGGCATATTTTCAGGTCTCCTGAAGATTCGTGCACAGGTTTTCAAGCGTATCAAAACTGTCCCGGCGCTGTTCCCACCAGCACGTCAGAACTCAGCCCGAGGCGGGAGCGGCTCCCGCCAGGGTGGCTGATACTGGTAATAGCTACACGGGGTGCAACTTTTCATGCAGCAAAGAGCCCCATAACCCGTGGCAGCTTGGCAGGAGACTTACAAGGCAGCCATGCAGGTCGGGCTCCAAAGAGCTCTGTCAACACAACACGTAAATCCACAACAAAGGGAGGCTGATTAAAGTTTGGGGGCTGTCTGCACACCTGTTCGTCCTCTGATATCAAATATACTCTGTTGTTACTATTCACAGCCGGCGCGGTGTTTATCCTCCCGAGTGT
Organism: Salarias fasciatus; assembly: GCF_902148845.1. Taxonomy (NCBI): domain Eukaryota; kingdom Metazoa; phylum Chordata; class Actinopteri; order Blenniiformes; family Blenniidae; genus Salarias; species Salarias fasciatus. The sequence goes on from NC_043749.1 coordinate 19,056,001, forward strand.
GAGAGCATCTGTAAGGAGCGCCGGAGATGTGAGATTATGTCGTCCGTACACGTGGATGAGTGATCTTCCCGCCGTTTGAACGCACCTGATGATGGAGAACGTGTGGGTCAGCTTTTCACCTTCAAACACAATAAACCTCCACGCCCGGCATCTTCACCTCCACGATCGTCTGAGACCAGCCACCCAGACCGCTGCTGCAAAAACCGGTTTGCATAATTAATCAATCCCAGCCCAAACTGTCACAAAGCGTCTCGTCTGCACGCCCTTCGTCCCCATCGAGGCGTCGACCTCACTGCAGTTCGTCGTCGTCATCGACTTGAGTGGGCTGATGCTCATAAGCCATGGCGTCGGGCGCTTTGAAGGGGCGTTCTCTTCTCGGATGACTCCTGGTTTTCTCTCTACAGGGCGGATGGCGGACAGCTCGCTTGGCGCTACGTGGGCGAGAGGTGTGTTGATGTCAGTGTTAGGAATCGGTTCCTGGAAGCTGAAAACATCCCGGTTCTTGCATGGCAAGCCATATTCACCGGACGTGTCACCCGGTGAGCGTGTTCGCAGCGCTCTGGATCAGCGTACGTCAGTATGAGGGCGTGCTCCACTTCCTGCCAATACCCACAAACTTCACACAGCTCATTGAAGCGGAGTGGACCAACATTCCACACACAGGCCACAATCAACAACCCGATCAACTTGAAGCAAAGGAAATATGTTGCACAAGCAAAATGGGAGCAAAAATACAAGTATTGCGTTTATGTTTTTGTTCAGTGCAGGATGATCACAATGTTTACAGTTATAAACCTTTACCTGCAAGTTCCAGATGACTGACAGTTCAAAATATCTGAAATAAGAAACCAGGCGAGGAGATATCGTCTCACTGCAGTGGATCATCCAGCAGCCCGGGAGCGGCCTGACGTCTTCATCCAATCCGACTGTACACACACAAACACACACACACACACACACACACACACGCACACACACAGACCTGGAATCCTTTCAAAGAGAGCAGCAACCTGGGCCATTAGTGAAGGAGAAAAGTAGAAAAAAAAAACCCTCCGCCTATTATCCAACTCCTCTCTGGAGTTTCCATGGTCGTGTCACTGTAATGAGATGAAAACAAACAGTAACTGTAGCCGAGTGTGTGTATGTGTGTAGTGTGTAGTTGCTAAATATTGCAAAATATTCTTGTGTGTATCTGCAGCGCTCTCTTGTCTGGTATCAATGGCAGTCACTTAGAGTGTGAGTCAGTGTGTTTACTGTTTTCACAGATGGAGCTCTGACACTGTCTGGATAACTGAGATAAATGACTCGCACTACAGCTCAGCAGATGGGAGAAACAACAGCCAGACACACACACACACACACACACACTTCCATCCACAGTATATACTTGTGCTTGTCAGTGCATCCATGTGTGCGAACATTATACATTAATAAAAGACAGGTGATCGCTTTGATCACCAATTATTTACTATTTTATTGAGATAATAGAGAGTAGATCAACATCCCTCTCAGTGGATTTTAATTGTGTCTTGGGTGAAACCAGACACTTTTTATCAGTTGATATGTTTCTGCTCCTAATCACACAGTTCACAAAGCAGCTGCTCATTAGTGTGGGAGCGTCGGCTGCCGATCGGCTCAGTGTGACCACTAATTTAAACCACTGGACCTGTCTGCAATCAATTACCAGAAGCTTTTGACATGAAGCAAAATAAAAGAAAATTGTGTCCTTGTGACAATGAGGTCTTCACATGTGTAATGGATTTTAAATTAGAATATGGTAAATTGAGAAGTTTTTTTTTTAATGTATCACTGAAGCTGTAATCCATCATATTGTCTCTAAACGGTTCCCAAAGGTTAATGCTGTTTTGTGGAGGCCATCGCAGCAGGTGGGTCACACTCTGCTCCTTCCCCTCCACCGAGTGTCTGCCTGATAAATACTGCCCCCGTGTGGGCAAAGACAGAACAGACACTCAATGATTTCTCACTGCTCCTCAGATAAATTTGCCACCGAATCAAGGTAGAATAACAACTTAGACATTAAGATGCTATTTACTCCGTTACCTTTTGGTGTCTTCTAACCTGAATAAGACCTTCAGAGCCAGAAGTATTCTGTAGGGGGGATTTTCTAACAATCTTTATCAAACAAAATAACCAGTTATTCAACAGCTTTTAGCTAGTGATTTTTTTTTCTCTCTCTCTCTCTGCTTATTCTAATGTCTGATCGAGGGTCAAACAGATGATTGAAATGTATACTTTTGTATTAATACAGCTGTAAAATACAGTTAAAAAAAAAAAAAAAAAAAAAAAAAAAAAAAAAAAAAAAAAACAACAACTACATAATGATCAAAACAAACATGAAGGTAAATGAGCCGCACCACATTTTCAAGAAAATGCTGCTTGGAATGTCAAAACACTGGGACTAAGCAGTGTATTATCTTTAATTCTAATTTTTTTTTGGATTTACATCCTCAAATGTTAAACCTGTAACTCATGTCATCATTCTAGATTTAGATTCTGTGAAATGCTTTGTTTTGATGAAACAACGAGCCCACTTCCTTTTTTCTTGCAGTAGCAACTTAAGTAACTAGCAAGTGTAACCACTCAGTAATTTCCATTAGCTTGCAGTGCAGGATTGAAAGATAAAAAAAAAAAAAAAAAAAAAAAAAAAAAGCTTTGATTTAATAACACACATATAAATGGGAGCTGGAATTGATGAGCTGCACATCAAAATGCAGACCAGCAGCTGATATTCTACCTCATGAGTGCTTTCACTTCAGCCGGCGCTTTATCACATTCAAACAACTCAGAGCATCACTCCAATGTCAAACCAGCTGTCACACTTCAGCCGACACCACTGAATACACCCAAAGTGGCACTTTCTCAGAGGACCGGCACATCCATCACCACCTACACATCCTCAGACATTTCATTCCTCTCACTTAAAAATTACACCTTTAAGTCACTGTCAGTCTCCTCTTTATGCTGCGTGCACAGTCATCCAGGCGACCTAAACCGATGATCAGCGCTCACTTCCCTAAACATTGGAAAGAATGAGTCACGTACATGTGGCGTGATATCCGAAGACAGCAACACACCAGCACACACCCTTATCAAAACACATTTGAAATATAATTTATTGCACATTTAAAGATCAACATAAAGTGGCACAATACCTATTTCAATCCTGTTACATTGGAACAAAAGAAAAAAAAAAGAAAAGACAAAAAGAAGTCCTTACAAAATGCTCACACCTTACTTTTTAGAATTGTTTTAGACTTTAGAACAAAATGGCCATAAAGTTGTAGGAATGCTGGACCAAAACTGCATAGATTTATAAAATAAATGGACATTGAAAAGAATAAGAAGACTTGAGACACTTTTTTTTTTTCCTTTTAAATATGGCACAGAAAACCCAATCAGACCTTGGCGTTACTCACACTTGTCATGAGTCCACTGACTTCCACATTGTCCCAGTGCTTACAGGCGGGTCAGCGTTTCAAAACAAAGAGGGTTATTTCCCCATCTCAGGAAAGAAAAGCACTGATAATGAGAACAGGTTCTTGGAAAATTACAGAAATAAATGTGCGTGAAGCCTAATTCTGCATTGTCTTTTGCAGATCAGAGGTCTCAAACCTCAAGAATTGAAAAGAGGAAGAAAAATAAAAAAGAAGAAGACATTCCTTCAGCCCTGTTTACGATAACATCCTATTAGTTAAATAATTTGGGAGCAGGCGTGCGTCACTGTAAAAACCTCGGCGTGGAGGTGCGATGAAAGAAAAACTATACAAAAACAAATTACATGATAGTCACAGTCATTTGTTTAAGATACTATTTACATCTTTGACCTCATTTTCGATGTCGCACGATCACATCACAACCCAAAGTCCTCGGTCAGAGTAGTTTCAGAATCATCCTCTTTATTGATTATCATTGATCGTGACTGGGTAATTAAATTCATGGTGTTTTGTGGCTGTGGACCACCATCCCCGTTATTGCTGCATGGCTCATGTTCTGGTTTTTCTGTTGGAGAAGATCTACGACTTCCTATCCGAAGTGGTATTGTCTACACTGCAAAGCAAACTGTCGGAGATGTGCGGCCGATTGAAAGTGGCGTACAAAAAAAAAACTAAACCTAAAAACAGCCATCGTTTATGTACAGTATGACTTTGGGAACTGGCAGCAGTGAATACGATATCAAAAAATAACCATGGTAATTCGGATGGCACCAATGATGAGAGATCTACATGACTCCCGTGCCTCACGTGAACCTTGAGTAAAAGTAAACATACACATGTTGATGTACAGTACAGCATAAATACAAACCCAGCCAATGGTCAAGAACAGCACAAAAGCATGCTAACTGGCTTCAAAAATCAACTCTTCTAGTGAAGTCTCAAACACAGTTTTATTAGGGTTACCTGATCAGAGTTTTACAGTTTCATTAGGGCTGCCTGGTTGCATATTTTCTATGGACAACAGCTGTGATGTGAATAAAAACCCCTTCTGTCTACTTCAGGGAAACAGTAACAGGTTTCTCTGTCCTGGAGTTTTAATTTAAGCTTTAAATAAAAGGGAAAAACTAAAAGACCCTCGAGGATTAAACAGTATATATACAGCAGTAAAGAAACGTGATTTGTTTGCATCTTCAGTTGGATTTTTTTAATATGGTTGATCTGGCAGCCATATCAGCGAGTCACAAGTGTTTGATGGCGACCGATATGAGTTAAAACTGCCCTTTAGTGCCATTCTTATTTCTGAAAGAATCTTTCCAGTTAAAAATCAAAGCAACAGTCATTCAGACACTACCTGCATCAAAACGATTTTAATCGAGATTCAATCCATCAGGAGGTTCAACGTACAGCTTGAAAAGAAAGAAAAGGATGGTCAAACAAGAGAGAAAGGCCTTGAACGTTACTTTAAATTTCCTAATTTGTAGTATTTATAGAGCTTGCCTGTGGATTACGTCTACCCCGGCACTACCATGATCGCAGTTTTACCAGCCTTGACTACTGGGAAGTCCCAGAAAACCAGAGAGAAACTGAAGTGTTTGACTGCCGCTGAACAAAAAAAAAAAAAAAAAACTTAAACCACAGGACATCTGTCCAAGTAAACATAAAGAGAAAAATGCAAAAGTCGAGTTCCAGAGCGGAGTTATTCGGAGACACTTTGAAGAAGCAGCACTTGAGAAAAACCAGAGAGATACTGAAAGTCAGACGGAAATAGAGGAGAAGAGGCAGAGGGGAGATAAAGGACGCTAAGAGAGACAGACTTTCCTTTGGCACCTGAGCCACAGTGGCAGTGCTCTTCTGTGGGCGGAAAAGGTACCAGACAAAGGTGAAGAGACGACAGAGGAGGGAGAGAGAGGGAGGTTTCACAAAACAGCTCGTGCCCGATTGAAATCTCCTCCCTTGACCTTCTCTCTTCCACGGGAGACTTGTTCTCCCCCCCCCCCCCCCCCCCCCCCCCCCCCATCCCAATCTTGCTCCATCTGTAGATCCTGATTTGGTTCCTCCCACATCAGCGGCACCTCTCAAAAACATCGACACTCACGTGTTATTCGCTCAGCGGGTCCGGCCAGAGTTCTCCGTTACAGCACTGAACCTCCTTTCTGCAGGAGAACTGGAGTGAACAGTGAGTGCCAGCAGAAAGGAGGTTCTCCGGGTTCTTTTTTTTCCCCCTTTCTGTCTCGGGTTTTACTTCCACAGAAGAATCTCAGGCTCCTCACAGCAGAGTTTCACAGGCTCAGATCCTCCCACAGGCGCTCCTCTGAGGTCGGTTAGTGCAGATCGTTCATTGCTGAGGCCCCACCCCGCCCCACAAGACCCCAACCACAGGTTCAGCTTCAGTGTGTGGTTCTATAGGTTCTCCCCAGGCTGATACTGGGGTTCTGTGGAGGTGAAGTAGTCCTCTAGGAAGCCCTGCAAGTACTCGAACGTCGGCCTCTCCTCGGGGTCCTTCCTCCAGCAGGACAGCATGAGCTCGTGCAGCGAGCTGGGGCACTCCGCTGGGCAAGGCATCCTGTAGCCGCGCTCCACCTGGTCCAGCACCTCGCGGTTAACCATACCTGGAGGCAGAAACCGCAAATTAGTTCCTCAGGGGTTAGCTGCGTGGTTTTCTTTCGTACAGGGGCAATGAAACAAACACCATACCTCCTGCAATCATCTCCCACCACTTCAGACCATTGTTTTCAGAGTACAACTTATATTATTCCACATAGATCTACATAAATGTAATTTTTTTTTTGTATGGTTAGCTAAGAAAATATTAAAAATGACGAATAATATACCATCGTTAAGCTACTTTCATCAAAGCGAGCACATAAAACCCAAAGACATTAAATTAAAAGATATGTATGACAATCCACACATTTGAGTGGCTTAAAAAAAAAAAAATCACAAAAGAATGTAATTTTCAGGGTTTTGTTCATATCATGAAACCAGAGGAGTTTGTATTATTGTCAGGTTCAGTCATCTGTTGCTGTGTTCGCTTCAACAGTCTTCCATACAAGCACACTTGTTTTTGTTTGACCAGCTTAAATAGAGCAGCTCTCTCAACAGCGTTAAGCCCGTAAAATTGCAGCACTGAGTGTAATTTGACACCAGCCTCCTGATAATTTCAGCTGCTGAAGCTTAAGCAGACGACGCTTTAAAAGGAGCGAATGTCAGCTTGACCAAAATGAACGATCGCAGCCGATTCCAGAGTTTTTATTTCAGTAGGAGCTCCTGAAGATGTGATCAACCTCATTTGACCACATTTATTATGACGATCTAACACTTTGAAATTATATATGTGGGAGAACATTTCTGAAACATGCTCCAATGGGAAGGTGTGTGGACTCTTATTAATTTGACGTAATTTTCACCTGGATAAGGAACTCTTCCTTTAGTTGCCAGCTCTGTGAGCAGCACCCCAAAGGACCAGACGTCGGATTTGATGGTAAAACGGCCGTAGAGCGCCGCTTCTGGCGCTGTCCATTTTATTGGGAACTTGGCTCCTGCACATTGAAATGAATGAACAGTTAAAATACAAAACGACAAATCAGAATACACACACAGTTCACACCATGAAGCGCAAACTCACCCTGTCTTGCAGTGTATTCATTGTCTTCAATGAGTCTTGCTAGACCGAAGTCGGCCACCTTACACACCAGGTTATCTCCCACCAGTATGTTGGCGGCACGCAGATCCCTGTGGACGTAGTTCATCCTCTCTACGTAGGCCATACCAGCTGCAATCTGGAAGGACAGAGAGGACGTAAACTTCGATTTTATGGCCGAGCATGAGTCACAGAGCTTGAGAAACCTTGAGTCTTCTGTGGTTTCACCTGAGCGGCCATGTCCACCAGCTGAGGCAGACGAAGCATTTTCCCCGCTTCCCCTTTAAGGAAGTCCAGCAAGCTTCCTGTGAAGGGAAGATCAATAACATCATGTTCACAGAGTTTACAGCAGCGGGGAATGTGTCGTTGCAGTTGACAAATGATTGTGTCAATTAAATTATTAAACCAATCACTATAAGCTGTAAAACAAAAAATGACTGAAATTGTAAATATGCTTTTCTGAAACAGTAAACAAGGGAACATTTTAATTTGTATGAAATTATTTAATTGATTTAATTAAAAGCCTCTTGGTACCTTGGCTCATGTACTCTGTTACGATGTAGATAGGCTCCTCGGACACGACAGCGTACAGCTGGACGAGCTTCTCGTGCCTCAGCTTCTTCATGACCTGTGCTTCCTGGAGAAAGGCTTCTGGGGACATGGTGCCGGGCTTCAGGGTCTTAATGGCTACCCGTGTCGTGCCATTCCACGTACCTGTCCAACGACAGAAGCACAGTCACCTCATTGTAACATTTTCACAATAAAGCACTGTAGAGATTAGATCAGAAAAATTAAAAGAATGGACCAGTATTGATCAAATAGCACACTACACTGAGACAGCTTAATTCTCACATCCTGTACATTCAAAGTCTGTGAGGGTTTCTTACCCATCCAGACTTCTCCAAAGCAGCCCTGTCCCAGCTTCAGGTCGAGGCGGAGGGACTCTCTGGGAATCTCCCAGGCGTCCCGGGCCAGTCCCTGGGTCTGAGGCTTGGCCACGGGACAAACGTCCGTTAGAGCGTGGCACAGCCCGTCCGAGTGCTCTGGAGGAGGGGAGAGGAGAGAGAGAGAGAGAGAGAGAGAGAGTGAGCGAGAGGGCGTTTTAAGAGCATACGTGTCATGAAAAGGTTAACCGTGAGGGCTGCAGCCTGCTCCCAGCTGACAGCGAGCAGCTGTGACTCACTGCGGTAGTGGAAGACTAGCTGCTGGAGGCTGGTGAACTGGGTGCGAGAAGTGATGTAGAAACCTCCGCTATCCAGCTTCCTGATCTTGTAATGTTTCACATTCAGTCCTTTGGTGTTGTCATAATCCAACACCGACAGACAATACGCGCCTGTGAGCGGGACAGAAAACAACAGACGGAGACAGGTTAGAACAATAAAGGCGGCTCTGGGCATGTGCGACAGCTGCGCTGTGGAGTTTCCTAGCAGCTGTGTTCCAGCCCCCTAAACTCCCTGTTGGCCTGCATGAGGTCCACTGATACCCCGCTAAGCTTTTGTGTCCTTGTCCATTTTGTCCATTGCACAGGAATGTGGGATTTTACGGAACTTACTAATCTTTTTTTTGGGCAACAGCTTGAAAATTCCGTCCAAATAAGTTATCAAAAAAAAAAAAAAAGTTAATCTCTGTGTTAATAGCAATAATAGAATGAAGAATTCAAGATGTTGGAATATAATGCGTTTCACAAATCATTCAAAAGGCTGAACTGACTTGGCAAACCGAGGCTCTACGGGGAGGCTGTTAGCAGAGAGAGAGAAGATGAAAAATCAATCGTCTTTGATCCGGAGTTTTGCTCACTGATGTTCGCTTCTCTTCCCACGTCAGACAGAAAATCTCTCGCAAGGAAAGACCTGCTCAGAGTGCGCCAACCGACTAAACCTGAAAACCTCCAGGAACTCGGTGCCCTCGGCTGCCTCAACTCTGTCACATTCAAAAGCAAAGGAAAAGTAAACCCTTTGTTGTGGTTATCTTTATTTGTTGATTTAACAGCACAGCTCTGCAGCATTGCCAGAAGAGAGTAGAACTACTTCATTAATTCCAGGGGGACATTCTTGAAATTGTTCTATTCCTCCAGTGAGAAGGGAAATAAACACCTGCAGTGATGGTGGCAGTCGTGCCGATGTGGGTCACAACTTGTGTTCTTCCACTCCGATCCTCAGTAAATGATCAGATTCATCTTGAACAGTGAGACACGATTTAAAAAGTCTACAGCATGTGGGCAGCGTGTCTCAGCTCATATCTGTCACACTGCCATCTCGACGTTGGACATCGAATACAGAACACACCCAGAGGCCACCGCTCCTCCTGCCAGAGCTCCTCCCCCTCCCACCGATCCTCCCCCTTTTCCTGCCAGTCTCCCCCCTTTACAGTTCATCCCTCTCCTCCCCTCGTCGCAGCGTGTGTGTTGGGAGAACAGAGACTTATAGCCGGAGGGAAATCCAGCACCCTCCTAGGCTGACCTAGTTCTGGCACAGTGATTCACCCCTATCCATTCACAAGCCCGGCCCACTCCACTCGTTTCCATTTTCCCTACGCTTCCTCCAAAACAACCCCCTGAAGAGTCCGCCAACGTCACTCTCGGCGCAGACTTTCAGGGAAAAAGATGCAAAACTCTGCCACGAGCTCAGAGAACAAAGATGTGGCAGCACAGGCCTGTGCGAAAGTTAACAAATGGCTTAATTACAAGGTTCTGCCTCTTTCAAATTGAGTCCCTAAAGATCTACTCGTTTCAAAGCAATTCACATCTGCCGTGCGCAGTAAGCTCCAGGGACCCAGAAAAAGTGTCATTACTTCCTTTTTTCACACAATTTAATGCATGTACAAAATTAAAAAATAAAGCTTTTTTTTCTTTTTACTTGCTTTGCGGCAAACTATTTCTTAGATAATCTTTGTGTTACTTAACAACAAGGCAACACAAATAAAGGACTGTGCTACAACTTAATTAGTGAAGCTACATGTGATTCTTTCAGTGATACTTTAGTGGCATCAGCTGCGGCCCCAAAACTAATCACTAATAAAAAGAAATAAAATGGATTATCAATGTTCCGGAGCTCAGACTTATGTTTCCTGGGTGCCTGTTTTGTCCCATTAGATTTAAAACCGTGAAGTTATTCAATATGACAATAGCCTATTATTATATTTAGGAGATTAGAAACTAGATTATTGGCATATTGCTTGATGCTAAATTTCTTCTCATGAAGCCTCAAAATGTATTTGTTCATTAATTATCATTCCATCCATCGAGCTTTCATATCACTTTATTTCAGTTTTGGTCACAGGACGCTGGAGCAAATCCCAGCAGCTGACTATCGACGAGGGCAAGTTACAACTGCACACACAGAGCCGTTCATTCCAAATGCACTGAATCCCAAATGCATGTTTCTGGAATGTAGGAGGAATTAAAAAGGCCCTTTCTAACTGATAGCACCAAATGAGGAGAAAAATCTTTAGCAATGCAAAGGTTAAGTAGGACTGTCTAAATCATTTATTACATCTTAAGCTTATTATTTTAAAACAAAAATACATAAAAATTCAAAACAGAGTGTTAAAAATTCATCGAGACCAGATGTCAAAAAAAAAAAGATCCTCGCCAAAAACAATCTTACTAAGTGATCTCCCCCCTCCCCCTCTATAAATCCTCAAAATAACCGTTTTAATGGATTATTATGAAGTGGTGCAGAGGAAGGCAGAGGAGGTAATTGGCCTTCATAATGGATCTTTGATAATGGCTGAAGCCTCTGGGGCGACACGAGCGTCCGCTCTCTCTCACCTTTAGTGGTCTCGCTCTCTCTCACCAAGAAGGTTCCTCGTCTGTTCTGCAGGTTCAAAAGGAGCCTCTCTGAATCACGCCGAGTGATCTTCCCAAAATACCACCTGTCAAAGTGGGCCACAGAGAGCAGCGTCAGTCAGAAGCTGCCGCAGGCAGTCAGAGTTACATCTGGACTCAAACCGCCGTGTGGAAATAGAGTATCGGCTCACTTTACATTTAACTTGTAAACGAGGCTCGATCGTCATAATCTCGGGAGTTACACAGCTACAATTCAGGCAGCGCACTGAAAAACCGCTCTCAGATACAGATGGGGAAAATAAACTCTGAAGTAAACAATGCCAGTGAAAGAAAGAGGGTAATGTACTCTTCTGCCTGGATGGAGTCAGACGGAGCCACATAGTTGCTGGGGATATAACCACTCTCTCCTGTCGTCAGGGAGCGGGCGAGCCACCAGTCTCCTTCTCTGTGGAGCAGGGAGAGAGGGAGAGAGAGAGAGAGAGAGAGAGAGAGAGAAAGAGAAAGAGAAAGCGCAACAGAGTCAACAAGAAACAAAAAAAAAAATCAAAGCAAAACCCACATTTTTTTTTTTAGTTTAAAAGACTCGACTGAGATCCTAATTTAATTTTTTTTTCTTCAATATTTACAATGAAACACTTGATTGAAAGGTAGAAATGACTGTGTGCTGATCTAACTTCAGAAAAAGGTCAAAACATTTCATATTCTTTCTTGATTACAGAGTGTCCCTTCTCTTGGAAACAGTTACACTACTTATTGCTGGCAGAGCCATGCGCATGTGTACAAGGCTCCTTAAAACTCCTCGTTCGGGTAGGTTTTAGTATCACAGCCCGGGTCACTAGTCTCAGAGGACGATCAGTTTGTCATCAAAGTGCAACACACGGTTATCAGCCACCAGCCTCTCACTGGACTTTTCATTAGTTTTGTAAAAGCAATAAATGGGCAGTGAGTTTATTAAAATATTATGATGTAAAACTGAAATTCAGGACAGCTGCAGTTATTCTGAAAGGCAGTAAAGTTTAATTGGAATATGGGAAATTTAAAAAACACGTTTAAACCTAAATGAAGTCCTGACTCCAATCAAAATGTTTACCAGGCAGGCAGTTAGAACGGTATCTGCATTTCATCATGTTTTTGTGCGACTGCTTCAAACTTTTATTGTGTTGGGGACTCTCTTTTCATTTCAGAATGACTCATTTTTGTAAGCCAGAGCAAGTACGCTTAGTTTTATCATGACTTTTCTTTTTCATTAAGAGAAACTATTTATATTGGCCGTGAAATATTACAGCATTTTTCCACCGACATGATATTTTAAACTCTCCCAAGTTAAACTTTTACACTATTTGAGTGAAGCCCACGGCGCCCTGAATAAAGCAAAAAGGAAACTGAGGTTTTTCCAAAGTACATATTTCATCCCACACCTACATTCACAGGACAGGAAGAAAATGTGTGAAGAAGAGGAAACTGACAGAGATAAGCAACCTTTTGTTCTCCTTGCAGTCCCTCACTTCTGTTACCAAAATCCTTCCTTACGTTAGTTACCAGGCAAGATAAGGCAACAGATTTATTAATTCATCACTCTATGAGTCTGATCCACGCAGTAGCAACGGGACTGCGAACAAAAGGTTGCATTAGATGTTTTTTTTTTTTTTTATTGCATTAAATATTACTGACCTGAAGCTGTACTTTTTCCTAGGAGAAACCAAGAAGCATGAGAAAGGAAGAGAGAGGGAGAGATAACAGACACAGCAGACACATCAAAACACAGCAAGGAGACACAGCAAGGCAAGCAGCACAGCACAGACAGATAGCAGAGGAGCTGCATAAGCTGAGGGACTGCACGTTGGGGCTGCTGCAACTTCGATTTCCCATTTCAGAGTTGTTTGTACTTTATTTATTAATTTTACCAAAGAGGATTATGCAAATGTCCCTCATTTACTTTCCATTAATGACCAAATCCCCGCTATAGATTCTCTCAGAAATAGTCTAACAAGTTCCAATTCATGAGTTGAATTAGGATTTTTTATAAAATCCAGTCCCCAGAGGAGTGTTCTGTAATGCAGACGTCGCACTCAATTCTGTTTTCCAGCCCCACTATGCAGTGCAAGACTGGAGATAAAGAACAGCAGAGCGGACTTATGGCAGGAAGTTATGGACAGCGCTTATGGGGAAGTATCATAACACCGTTGTTCCTATTTAAAAACACCTGCATGAGAATCATATTTCACATGCTGCAACGCCTACACTGCAGCTTTGTTATGATCTTTCTGTCTCATCGAGATGACAGCACAACACACACACACACACAATTCAATCACACCTTTTTCATGTCATCTGCGGGAATAAAAGAGCAGACACGTCTATATGGCAGCCGCTCTAAAGAACATGATGACAGTCGCTCAGGAGAAACAGAACATAAGAGCAAAGCGCTTTTTTTTTTAACCTCACTTTTAGTAAACATATGGAGAGATTCTCGCCGCGGTTATTTCTCTCACTTTGTGTGTCTGCGTAAAAGTATCTACGCGTTTGGTTGTATCCACACCAACGTGTGCATCGATAAAGCTGTTGGTCTCAACACCCGAGGCACCAGAGAAAGACAGACGACGGCTGATCCTTACGTGTTGTTGACAATTTGCAGCCGGTCGCCTTTCCTAAAGGTCAGATCAGACGCCGTCCGTGACTCATAGTCATACAGTGCCACGAAAGTAGTAACGCCTCCTGCAGGAAACCACACAGACACACACACACTTGAAAACATTCATTTAGGAAACAATGAAATTAAAGACACTAAACGGTACTGTGCTTCCCTTGCAGCCTCATCCAAATTACCTGCCGAGACGCAGGCCTCGCCCTCCAATCAGCTGTATCAACATTTCAGCTCCACATGTAAAGCATTTCGCCCCTGCTGTGTATTCATATGAAACAATTTACCAACGCCTAATGAAAAGTATTGACATTCAGACGGCTGGCGACCAATCATGCTTGAAGGACAAAGCCATCACATTAATGTTTTTTCCATTTTCTGTGGCGCTTTCCATCCTTCCCCTTAATGAACCTGCGATCCGAACCAGGGAATTCTTCAGCCAATCATCGATCGGCTCATTAGATGTGCGGCAGCAGAAGGGATGAGGGGAGCAGGACCGCTCTTAACACCGAGGCGTGCCTCTGCTCTCGAGATGGATCAGCGTTACCCCTAGCCATCTGCTGGGCCCAGACACATCACAGCTCAAATGTCGCCGAGAATCTGGACGGCGCGGCGCGTTAGATGTCAAAGTCAAAGTGACGCCTGGCCGTTTGATGGTGGGGAAAACAAACACCTGTCGTGTTTTCCTTCTGTGTGAATGTGATTCTCTGTAGACACGTTTTTAGATTCTTGGTTTCTCACCAAACACTTTTGTGGTCTCGCACTATAAAAGGAAATCAGTATGCTATCAAGGTCTCATCAGATCTCATTAAATCTGCTCCTCTTCATTCAACACTGAAAAATTACCAATAAATTAAAGCAAAAATAGAGAGAGATTAAAAAAAAAATCAAAATAATGAATGAAAACTAGAGGAAGCAACATAATCTGCATTCCAGCACCTTGTGTTTTAACTCTTGGTGAGTCAGTACAGTGCTTTTCATCAATACAAATTAAGTATTGGTCTGTATTTTCTTCTCAAAGTATAATTTCCTTGTTAACCCGAGTCATTTCACTGATGCAGATTTTCTGGCTCCAGTATGCTTCAGTGACAGGCCACACATTGGTGTAGACTAGAACTTAGCACTCATCTTCATTCATTTCTGATCTTTTGGGCCTATCTATGTCCATGTTCTTCATTTGGTTATATTTTATTTTTTTGGCTACTCCATTTACTTCCCATAGTCTGAAGACATGAGTGTGAGGCTAGTGTGTGACTCTAAATTTCTGCATGAGTGAATGTGTGAGAGATTCTCTGTTTCCATGTGTTGACCCTGTGAAGGACTGGTGACCTGTGCAGGGCTGTGCCGGACTCAGGGCGCCATTTGCCACCAGTCAGCTGAAAACTGCTCCCTTGTGGCCCCAAATTAGATAAAGTCAGCCAGCTAGCATGTTTTTTTTCTGTCTTACATTCTGACTCAGTGATTTTCAGCAGGGGGACTGTGACATGGTCTGTAGAAAGCCATGTAGGAGCATACATAAGTTATAATTACATACACCATACCGTGTATCATTATGAATGTCATTTGATGCACCGCCTTATGTAAATAAATCGGAACTGGGCTTCCTACCTGACAGCGGTCCTCTCTGGGGTGAGGTGACCGTTCCGGTGTGGTCCACCCCTCCAAACAGAGCCAGCTCGGGGGTGTTTGTCGGGGCGTGCTGGTGCTGCCCTTGATGGCCTCGCCTGCCCGTCCCCACGGCGGGGCTCCTGTTGGGGGTCTGGGTCTGCTGGGCGGGGCCCAGGTGGTGGAAGTGCCCGCTGTCGGAGCCCGTGCCTATAGTGCCGTCCAGGCTCATGGAGCGCTGGCCCGGCTCCTTGGGCTTGCTCTTGCCCGCCCCCATGTGCAGACCTGGGATGGAAGCCAGTGATGAGTAAGACTGCAGCACTGCTGATCGCAAAGCATTAAAAGAAAAGAAAAAAAAAGTTCTTTTAAATTGTGACCATATCTACTCCTTGTAATTAGGTTTGACAAAGTGTTGTTGTGATCATTACAGTGAATACTAGTAATACTAATTAGAAACGGCATTTTTAAATTCATCAGCTACAATGTGGTTCCAGACTGAGGTGACCTCTATCGTTATATAAAACCCAGGGGTCTTCTTTCATCTGGGTCGTAATAACTTACGTCAGACGTAGCAATCATCTGGATGCGAGTCCTGCTTTTAAACTCGGAATATTCATAAGAAGTTTCACACACACTCACGCATCCTATCACATGTTGTACTCCTCCAAAAACTTTAAAAGTGAGATGCCAGCGTTGACTAAGTAAAGAGAGTGTAGGATTAAATTATGTAGGAAAGCAATTAGTATTAAATCAAATTGAAATTGTGGATATAAAAAAAACCCTTTTATTCATTCATCAAACAGGTTGTGACCCCTTTTCTGATGACAGTCACCTTTCTTAAACAAAACTCTCCTTCAGTAGTATGTATTGCGAGCGTCACATCACTCCTGCTCTCCTGATCCACTGCAGAGCATCACCGGAGCGGCAGTCTCCGTCTCAGAACTGTGTGCACGAAAATACTCAGCGAACAGGACAGAAAACACCACGCGCACGCATTCAAGGTCATCCCTACACAATTCGATCTGTTCTGATCAATAAGCATTTACAAGGAGAGCAGACATCAACGGCCTTGATCTGCTGGCTGGCTAAAAAGCTCAGGTAGCACAAGGGAGCCTGGCAAGGACACAAACAGTTCAGCACTCAACAGGCAATTATTCAGCCGCTTCTCCATCCTATCCTGATGCTGAACGCATCTGCAGCGACCCGATGAACGCAACAAGTGAAGAGAGCGCCGTCAGACGGCGACAGAACATGCTCCGACAGTCAAGTGCGCCCACAGAAAAACTTGGAGTGCCTCGTTCATACGCCGAGTCCGATCCCTGCCCGCGGGCCCTGGAGTGACTCACTGCGAAGACCAGCTATTTCAGGCCAGCTGAAACAGAGACAGTCACACACACATGAAACAGCCTTGTTCCTTTGTGAATAGAGGAGCTCTCAGTTCCAGACAGAGTGTATGCATGTGCGTAGGTGTGTGTGTGTGTGTGTGTGTGTGTGTGTGTGCGAGTTTATGTGCACTAGCAGCTGTTCCTCGGTCTCTGGGAAACGAGGCTCAGTCGCACACTAACACCCGAGCGCAGTTGTGTCTCACATCCTTTTTTTTTCCCCAAACACATGCATGTATTCCTGTGAGTGTTTCCAACACAGTTGTGTGAGTCTGACAGACACGACAGAGAAGGTTATTAACAGACAAGGAGGAAGGAAGTGACACAGGCTGAAACAAAGATGAGTGGGTGGCTGCTGTACACTGCATGGACAGCTGAAGCTTAGTGGGTGTTTTTAAGTGTGATGTGTGAGCAGAGCATAATTACACAGGTATGGGGATTCTCAAAGACATGGTAGGATGCCACTGTGGAGATGTGTGGGCGTGTGAGCCGGGGAGGGTGCGTGAACGCACTTGAGCGCGAGTGATTTCGAGCACTCGCGTACAGTCGTGCAAGGGCTTTGATTCAACTCCTGCCAGGATGTAATCTGCACACTGGGGGGGTTTACCATATCCCATGGTGCAACACTGAGTCACACAGAGATCGGCTCAGGGGCTCACACAGACGAGGATGGACGGGACTGAGTGAATTGTGCGCAGAGTAAAGCACTGTATTTGTCTAGCTCGCACAAAAATTGGTTGTTACTTTGTGTACAGTAACTTGTGCCAGTACTTAGAGGATCAAAACCTCCAAAGCTGACTCAAACACGAGGAGAGTGTACTCCCTTCCACAGTACCTTCAGTCACAGTTCAGGCTGATTTAAGACACAACGTTAAACCAGCTTTGCATGTAGTTTCAGATTTTAAACTATGCACCTTCAGTGGAGTTCATAAGTTAACCACAAGCTGCAGATTGACCCTTGGAGGAAGAAAATAAATGCTATGTTTTATCAAAAGATCAGATTTTCAATTAGATGCCACATTACTTAAGGCTTCACCCACACTGGGAGAAATAGTTTCAGGGCTGCGTTCCTCATTTAAATGAGGATCTCAGTCCTGACGTCCATTAATAACACACAGTAAATCCCTCTTCAGTTCAAATCAAAGTTACCTTTGTAAAGATATGAAGATTGTGAAAGAAAACAAAGCAAAGTTTTACTTTATAGGAGTTTTTCTTTAAAAAAAAAACAAGTTCATATGATTTTATCTTTATAGATGTTACACAATTTCAGTTAGATTAATGAAACACTGTTGTGGCCAGACTCATCGGTTTTGTGGTTTGACGCTTTGGTAAAGGAGATTTAGATGCGGAAATATGTTCTACAGAATATGTTTCAGCACTTTGTGTGTTAATCACAAAATGTGGTTGAAATTCTTTTTCCACTTTAAGGTTTGTAGACACTTTCAAGTGTCCAAAAAATGCTCAGATGAAAGAAGGAAGGCAGTTTAAAGTCTTTTTTTTTTCTTATCAGCAATCATTTAAAGAATTCAGGAAAAGGAAATGTGGACAAAAAGCCTCAACCACCACATTGGTTGACATAATTAAAGCTTTGTGTTTTGACCATCAGTGGCCGATACTGTCCCATCTCCCCATCACCAACACATCTCATCATGTAAACTACTCACACAAAACTGTATTCTTTCGTTTTATATGCTCGTCCTTCAGCGAAGTAAGGTGACCTTGAGGGCTACATATATTCACTCATTTTAAACTAATGTTGCAGTTTTGTGTGTTATGTGAAAGAGATGTGATTCAGATGGTTTGGTAATTAATGTATGTAGGAGAGATAATAGCAATGTAGAGAAAAAGAAGCAGAAGCTGAAGCTGCTGGGAAAGAGGAATCAGAGAGAGGAGGAAACAGGAGACGGAGGGTACAGGAGGAGCTGCTCCTCTGTGGCAACCATTAAAGAGAAAATGCCAAAGAGGAAGAGTATTACTCTTAATACTAGACTTTGGAATTAACAGACAACCCATGTACATGCTGAGCCCAGGAGGGAAGGACTCATTTTTTGAAATTCCATTATAATTCTGTTTAATATGGTTGACCTGAATATAGTCTGCTTTCAGTGTACTTTTATTTAAGTTTAGATTCTAAAAAATAATAATTCCCCTCTGGGATTATTAAAGCACTCCGATAGATTATTGTGACAGCTGTGATCAATAAATCCATGGTACTTGCGCATGTATCTTACACGTGCGATAACTTTCCCTTGATTGGTCAACAGATTGTAACGAGTGTGTTTACAGCGCTGAAGTATTTTCCTTGTGGGCAGAAGAAAGCGGTTCAGCTCTGATGTTCAGTTTCTGGCTTTGATCAAGTCTGAGACTGATGGGGGAGACTGATTAATCATTAGAATTAATCTCACACTGATGAGGAGAGGCAATGATCCTTACAGTCTGGTCCTCAGAGAGCCGCGGTGGACGCAGTGTCCAGTGCTGACTCGTGCTCTCTCCAGGACACTGCGCACACACACACACACACACACACACACACCACAGTACCCTTGAAAGCCTCAGAGGCTGCGCATGTAAACAACAGGGCTGACTGGAGCAGAGCCTCACGCCCTCTCCTAATATGGTGTCAGAGGGCCTTAATATCAATGAGTGCTAACCTGTGACTCCATCCAGCAATGTGATGGAAAAGGGAGGATAAAGAAGGAGGGACGGAGATTCAGCAGAACTGATTTAAGCAGAGTGGACACATTGAAAAAATACACTGGTAAAAAAAAGAAAAAAAAAAAAGAAAAGATATTCTCCGGGGTCTTGCAAAGGTTTCAGAACAGAAGAAATGAAATAAATAAATAAGGGAAAAATACGAGAAGTGAGAGACAAGGAAAGGTTTCAATATGAATGAGGTTTTTTTTTTTTTTTTTTTTCATAAAGCAGGAGGACGGTGGAATGTGGGAAATCAGACTGCAGCGCACCGCGCCGCTTCGAATGCCAGCGAATTCAACAGGAACAGGCACCTGAGCAGCAGGAGGGCGGGATGGGAGGAAGGAAGTGAGGAGGGAGATGAAGGAGGAAGACGGGCAACAAAGGCGCTTTATTTCCCCTCATTCACAGGGATGAGAAACCAAATCTCCTCCCGACAGACACTCCTGCTACTTTGCACCCTGAATTGCATAATCACTAACAATCATTAAGAACTCACACTCGACACGAGTTGAATTGTGGGATGTGAATGTTTCTCACTTGATTTCCTTGGACTTTGGGTTTTGCTGTGTACAAAAATTCCATCACGTTAAGCATTAAATGGTTTCAGATAGGAAAAAAAAAAATACAAAGGCATGCCGAATGAATAAACCGGTGCCTTTCATGTTGTTGGAAGAGAGATTCAAGGATTAGATAAGGATGGAGGCAAGTACGGGTTTCATTCAAAGGCTGGCTTTCTGAGTGGCATTTACCTCCAGATCACAATGGGCTCCATGCGCACTTCAATATTGACACAACATTTATCACTAACCTGCGCATGTCTCAGTCTCGATGCTGGCCGATACTTTAAAATCCATATCTGTACACGAAGTAAGTACTGGGCGCGAGAAAAGTTTGCTGTAAAGGGAAAGTAAAGGGAGAAAAAAAAATCCCTGGATGGTCTGAGAGGAATGCTGATAAATGAAAGAGGAGAGTCCTACCGCCTCCCGGGTAATGAAACCGCATCGCATACGGCCATTCCTTCAAATAGGTGAGTCTACCTGCACTCTAATGTGACCTATACAGTCTGATAAATACACTGAGGGAGTCTTTCTCTGCTGTAATTGTTTCATCCATGGCAACTGCAAAAAAGCTATTATTCCACAGTAAGTAATGGAGTTAAAAAGTGAAGGTTTATCCTTCGCGGCTGCCATCTTATTTTCACAGACATTCGTGTTCACCACATTCGGTGGATTCCTTGAGGTTTCCTCAAGCGCCACAGCTGGTGAAAGCCTCTCTTTATCCAGTAAAATATCTCTACATCTTCCGTCAAGACTTTGCATGGATTTCTGGGAAAACATTTATTTTTCTCAGGAGAACGAATCCCACCAAGTCTGGTAATGTCTCGGCTTTCCCCCTGTATAGGGCCACCGTGAAGCTAATGTGTGGTTCGCCTGTAATTTTTCAGAAAATGTTGTGACATTGTGGCAAACAGTGGAACTCCAAGCAGAAAGGTGCAGGGTGTCCTATAACGCCAGACTGCTTCTGTTTACACAGGGTGGTAAAATCCGTCTGATAAGCCTTTAACCTTGTTAATCTGTTACTCCAACTTGACTTCCTGGATTATATTTCACTGTCTCAGTGCCTTCTTAAAAGCGACACAAAGGCTGTTCCGGGCACCGATTTGATGCAGCAGTTTTCACGCATTCGTTCATTCACGAGCTGCTTGAAGTTTGAAACTGAGTTTGAGGTTGAAAAACAAGAAACTATCCCAGACACACATGATCCTCAAAGTGATTTAGTGGTGCAATAATGGACGCAAGGACACACAGATACCTGTATGTATGGGCACAATGGCACAGACCACTTGTGCGGGCTGACTAGGACCTTTCTAAATGAATAATCCTCTTTGGGCCCCTGAGGACCAATGAGGCCATCAAGAAATTGGTGCTATCCATCTTGATCTTTGTTTCCTGTAATGATTCTGTCACAGTATCTGAGTCAGAGTACCAGTAAAAGACAAGTCTGATAATAGTCGAGATCTTACAACTAATGCTGATATAGCAATGACAATACATTCGCACCACACTGTGAATCCCAACTTGGAACGTTAAAGTTACCAATGAACCCTTTCATAGTACATTTACGGCAGAAGTCAATATAGATTCATACTGCAGCGGTCGGGTGGATTTAAAAAAATTGACAGGATTTTATTTCATATCTGTACAATGACCAATGACACACAAACGGAATATTAGGATAGCACACATGCTTAAATGTGGAAAAAAACACAACTCAGATTCATTCCCATATTTGGCCTGCATGACGAACATATGTAATCCACCATCTGAAGCCGAGCACACTAAGCTGTACATTTCTGATCAGGCACATAAGCACATTTGGCCACGACAAACCTCACTGAGTCACAACAGATGGAAACAGTTGCCACTGTGCGGCAGATACCGGAGCGGCTCGAGCCAATGTTTCAGCTGAATGGGAAAAATTTGCAGTTTGCCCTTGGGAGGGGTGGGGAGAAAGCGGGGGGGGGGGGGCAAAGATGGCTCTGAAGATCAGAAACAAGAGGAAATGAGCGCATTAGTGTTACTGTCCCGTCCCGCTTTGTGCTGCCTGATGACATGAAACAGTGCAGTTCACAAACATGTATAATACACAGATCATCTATATATAGCCCGGGTGAGCGAGGGAATAGGAAGCAGACTGAAGAAGGGCTGAAGAAAAGACAAGAGTGACAGACGACCGAGAAGCCTTGTCCCATTTAATGCCACAGTCACATCTTCTCAGTTGTCTTTCCTCAAGATCTTTTCATTATTAACCCCGCAGACTCCACAAAGTGCAAGAATGCGTCTGGCGGCATCGTCTTATCTCCCCTCCTTCTCTCACTGGCAACACACGGAGGAAAGGCGAGAAGAGGAAGACGGTGGAGGGGAGCGCTGTGGCGCTCAGCTGATAAAACCCACTTCCGTTTTGTGTCCATCTTTAAGTGATGGATCTGGCAGCCGCTGATCCGGGCCATGAGGAACAGCTGCGGCGGCATGATTAATCTTAAAGGACACGGCGCTCGGGTCGTGTCAGAAGTTCCTGACTCTTCACAAGTGATTAACTCTGCATATTCACAAGCTATTTAGCAAGGACAGCATGGAAGCTGGAGATGATTTATAAACAACCTATCCTGAGCACACCTTCAAAACAATGGATTGTTTCATGAATCTTTTCACTTTGAATTCATGAGTCAATAAACAAAATTAGGTTTTATTAGCAATGTAACACTTTTAACACTGAGCATATGTTTTAGGTTACTGCTCAGGAGCCACGCTCAAAGCTTATGTATTTTTGGAGCAGAAATTCTCTGCTTCAATACAAAATGTAATATCAATATATTATTTACATGATTGCCACATTGTTAATTGTTGCTTCTGGCAGGATGGCATGTTTTTAAAAGGTTAAGGGAAAAAAAAATTCTCTCTCTCTTCCCACAATCTGAGCTCTTAATGTTTTCTTTCTTATCTGTTTGCGCTGCTGTTAAGTAAATTTGCCTTCTAAACTAGAGAGCAAACAAAAATAACGCAAGTGAAGATGTAACCTTGGGCTTTGTCAAAATGTAATGAGTCACCAATCAATTGTTTTGGAGATATCCAGTAAATTATTCAATAACAAAGATAATCCCTGGTTGCAGCCCTAAAGCTAACATCAATCTCCTACTGGCCTCTGACAAGGTACACATTGTATTTTGACCCACTTTCAGCTCTTTTTTTGGGGAAATAAATATGTAAGTAACTGTAAGAAGGACTTTGGCAACACAACAAGGTTTTTTTTTCTTTTTTTTTTTTAGATTAATTATTCCTCATGCTACACTAACCACAGATGAGCCCGGCATATAATTCCATCCTCTAGGGTCGTCCAGTGATAAAACACGATATTGAGCTTTCCCATCATTCAAGCGTTTCATTCATAGCAAACCGGAATCCGCAGTCTTATGGAAATTAGCTGGAACTTGCCCAAAAGAAAAAAAAAATACCAAAGTAAATGTAAATAGATTAGGTACATAATTAAAATGCTATTTCCCCGGGATTAAACGCCAGTTGTTGTCAGCAAAGCTGCTTTCAAAGAAACCCGGGGTGGGGTAGGAGCTGCCTACAGGAGTAGCAGCTGTCAACATGATAATGTCTTTACTGTGGGAAGAAAAAAATAAAATAAAAACAGATCAAAAACATACACAGCCCGTGTCTGCCAAACTGATCCACTTTAGGCACGTAAACAGGGATTTGCGAAATAGAACGGGGATAAAAAAAAAAAAATTGTGAAAAAAACATAGAGGGACAAAGCAACTGTGGCTGTCGGAGGCTCCGGCTCACATACAGCGCATATGCGGCCTGATGAATCAAAACAGGTGCTGTTACAGCTCCATTTTGAACGTCGATTGCTTGTTGGCTTGCTTTTCCGTGCGCACTCGGTTTACTGCGTCTTCCCCGAAGCTGCCTGTGGCCGCGGATCAAGTGTGAAATACGACAATCGCATATATGCTTCGGATTTAGCGAGGTGTAGTAAAGCGTCCACCACCACCACCTCCTCCTCCTCCTCCTCCTCCTAGCCCTGGCACAGACTGAGTGGCACTGGCCAAATGTGCGAGCAACACAGACTGAATGGCCTGTGCAACAATGAAATACTCAGTGCGTAAAACAGCCGTGTGGGGGGGAAAATGCGCAGCAACAAACCAAATTAATACTAATTATTTAAATAAAAAAAACCCACATGAACACACAGGGGCTGTAAACATCCATAAAGCTCAGCTTCTCTCGCTCTAAAATACTACAAGCTCTAATTAACTCACCTTTGACGCGTCTGGAGATTCAGCCCGAAAATCAGAGACGCGCAGCGAGGAACCGTGCTAGATCCGCGCCGATGTCCTCATTAGAAAAATAATGGAAGCGGATGGCCAGTTGCTGTGGAAACCTCGGCCGAGCCACGGAGCCCATTTAGCGAATTTGGGCAGAATCGCAGGAGGAGGGGGAGGGGGAGGTGGAGGAGGAGGAGGAGGAGGAGGAGGAGGAGGAGGAGGAGGAGGGGGCGGAGGAGGAGGAGGTCATGACGGGGACTGCCTTCAGGAGCAGGGGGCACAGCTGCTGCTGCCGCTGCTGCTGCCGGGGCGGCTGCTGCGGAGGGCCGGACAAACTACGATCCGCTTCGTCTGCAGAGCCGAAAGCGGCAGCGAGCCTGCAGAGCCGGGGGCTGCAGCCAGAAGGCTGTGCGCGCTTCTTCTACGGCCGCACGTCCACGGCTGTTTTTATAGACAGCGCCATCTACCGTACACACGCGCAACTCACTCTGTAAAGGGACGAGTCACGCAAGCAGCAGGGAGCTGAGCAGGGACTTTGAAAATGTTCTGTTTTGTGTTCGTTTCACACTAAGATGAGATTCACTTAGAGCCTCTGTCAGTAGTTTTATCTCAGGACATCACATTTTGTGGTTGTGTTTTAAACAAATGCCTGAGCTCCAGAAATCCGTTATTTCTGTACCACTAGGATGTACACTGCAAAAAGGGTAGTCCAAATACAAGCTATCAACACTAAATTAAAGAAAATTACTCTTAAAACCAGTGAAATTATCTGTCCATGCAGCAAGTGAATTGGACTTTAAAAGAGATCCTTGATATAAGAATTTTAAATCTCTATCTTTCCAAGCTCTATCTTGAATTTATCTTAAAACATGTAGGATGAGACATTTTGACTGAAAACAAGACTTGGTAAGATTTTGAATTTTTACAGTAGTGTACTCAGTGACAAACACTCTACTAGGATTCGTCAAAGGTCTTCTTCTGATATGCCTGTTAAACTGGACAGAGAGGAACCACAGCTCTCACAAAGTAAAATTACATTGAGAACGTCTGAAATCAAAGCAGGATACAAACAAAATACTGACTGAATTTGGTGAACAGTGACACCTGCTGGACTGAAATTTACAAAGCCACTGAACATGTGTAAATATAATTTACACCAGTAGAAAACCCTGTGACTGTTGGCTACCTGGTTGGGCGTGGCGATGGTCTTTTTCAACAGAGAAGACAATGCTAATGAAATCTGGCTTCTTTTTTTGGGAATGTGATATTCGCAACCAGAGAAGAGGTGATGCATTTAGTAAATTATCTCTCCTGCCATCAGAGCCCCACTTTTTGCAGACAGCCTTTAAAATGTGCTTGCCTGTCTTCTCAACATTCTCAGGCGTGACAAAACAAGCTGCGACCTTGACTTCACGCCATACAAGATATGATGTTGTAATAAGTACTAAATTGTAAATAAAATAAAATAAAATAGAATCTTCAGCTGGATATGAAACAGTATTTTGTGCGGAATACTCTGTACGCTCCTGAAAGTGAACGAATAAATACAAAATACAAATCCTCCGGCTCTGCATACATGCTTGCTTCGTCAAAAAGGAAAGAGAAATACTCTGAATTTATTTTGATTAGTTATACACTTTTGCGGTAGGTGGCGCTGTCTGTGAGCAGCGCTCTAGACGTGCGGCCGTAGAAGAAGTCGGCGGCCCTGAGGCTGCGGCCTCCTGGCTGCTGCCTGCGGCTCTGCAGACAGACCCAGCCCGGCCGGCTGCCTTCCGGAGCGGGCAGACAGCTGCTGCTGGGCCGGGAGGACAAATGTCAAACCTGGGGGGTGGACATGGGGAGGGGGGCGAGGAGGACGGGACAGTGCTCAAATGAAGAGGCTTTTTTTTGTTGAGAAATACTAATGTATTTTACTTTTCCCAACATTATTTTTGATATACTGTCTTGAGTTTTAAATAATCTATCTATTCTGTAGTCTTGTTCTTTATATTTAGTGAGAAAAAATAGATTTTGTACTTGAATTTTTTAATTTTATTTTTTCCAAATCAGCCAAATCTTTTTTTTAAATCTGTATTGGTGACACACACGTGCACACACACCCCGCCGTTAGGTGGCGTTCAATGACTTCACTCAGCATGGATGTGGGTGTGTGTGCTGCTGCTATCTGTTTAAACACTTCCTAGTTGTTTGTTCTGCAGGTTAGGAGTTTGAACAGCAGCGAGAAATGATGTGTATGAGTCCATTCACTCAGTGGTTTTGCAAATGCTTGATGATGGATGAGGATGAAAATGAAGGAAAGGAATAATAAAGTCTCATCAAGACTTTAAATTGAAAGGTTTTGGTTCCACCCAACAAAAGGAGAAATATGTGTACTGGACGCACCCTCGGCATGCATGCTTTATGCTACAGTGTCACATTATATATAGTCTGTATCAGCTTTTACAAGCACTATTGTGAGTGGAATTTTAAGTCTCCCATAATGTTTAAACTTCAGTTGGGAGTCATTTAATTCAACTATGAAAACCGCTCCAAGTTTAAAATGGGGTTCGATAAAATTATAATGAATTTTTAGAATGAATCTTTCTTTGAGAATCATGGTGTTCAGAACTGTGACTCACTGCATCATGTTATACATAAAATCACTAGAATCTCACATTACAAAATCCTTCAAATGTTATTGCATTGAATGAAGTAGCCTCCTAAATGTTTTTGTCTAATCTCCCATGTTTTATGTTTTCCCTACTGCATGTGTTCTTTTGGGATTCTCGAAATTATGATTCCGTTGTGTTTCTTGTTTTATTTTTGTGCTCTATTTTCTCATCATGTCTATGTGAGCTTCACTTCCTCCTATGTCAGTACTTTTCCGATTAGTCTCATTTCTGTCTGATCGCCTGGTGTCTCACCTGTCTCTCCTTCTCCTATTTCTCGGTGTGTTCCTGTGGGTTTGTGCTCCTCCCTCATGGTGATTTATCCCGCCCCTCATGTCACACCTGCTTCTGGTTTCCCATCCTCCTGTGGATTAAAGGCTTGAATTTGCCCTTGTCAGTCCATTTGCATTATCTGTCTGATTCCTTGGTCTTACTCAGTAAAGTTTAATTGTTTTATTCCTGCCAGTTTCATTCATGTGAAGAGTTTAAATAACCCCTTTAAGTTTGTTTTGTTATTCCACTTGTTGTTTCAGCTTTTGTCTATCACATACCTGTGCCTTAATGCTTCAGCCTTCATGCTTACAATAACATCTCCGTTGAGAGTCTTTACCTTCCAGTTAGAAATGCAACAAATAGCTCCTAAAACAAATATTCTCTGGGAGATGTCAACTTTCGCTGAATCACTGAAGACAATTTTACAGACAAATCAAACATTCAATGAAAAAGTTATTAAGTTGCCAAATGAGGCCTGAGTTCTTAGCTTTTGATCAAAAAAAGACAGGACATAAAATTCTTATTGACAGTTAAAGGTGCTGTAGGCAGGATTTTGCTCGTCAATGCAATTTTTCTGTGTTTTCTTTGGGTTAAATGTTAGAGTATCCATTGATAATCCTTTAGGAGTGTAGCATAACTGCACTACCGCGAGGGCGCAGCGTTTCCATCTGTCTCTGTTCTGAGCTGAAAAGGAATCTCGACAGCTCCAGGTATCTTTGACCAATCAGAAGAGCCCCTGAGGCTCTAACCGTGATTGGTCGAGGGGCGTTAGTCGCACGTTCTTGTGGAAGGGGCTTAACTTGCGTAAGGGCGTAATGTCAGAGAAAACAGGACAGGATTGGCTGTGCTGGGTTTCAAATCGCCATCTTAGATGGGTCAAATCGCCATCTTGCTTAGGTAACCCTAAACAAGATGGCAGAGATGCGGAATCCTGCCTACAGCACCTTTAACAAGTCCAAAACAATCTGCAAAAAAAAAAAAAAAAATCATTTGAAACATGTTTGTTTTAAGTACATGTCAAAACAACGGTCATGTATACTCACAGCATTAACATTTAGGGCTCTAATTTGACGGCGCAACTTGGCGATGATCAGCGGCGGAGGCAGCGCATTCCTATTTTCGACAGGCGCAGAAGAGGGTGTCTGGCAGGTCCGCTGCACTTGCACCGAGATGGGCGTGGCGGCGCACCAGGGGGAGGGGTCGACAGAATCAGCTGGGCGCAGTGATAGTTTCCAGAAGGTGTGAGCAGGCTGGGGAGCGGAGGATCTAATGACACTGACAGCTTGTCAGTGTCATGAAAGATACACACAATCACTCATGAACCACATAATTGTTTTTATTATCTTCTTTAGCACTAGAACATCCAAGACAATCTGACAGACCATTTGGGTTTTTAGAATTCAAATAAATCTGTTAAAAATAATTCCCCTGTCCTCTAATTCTTTGACTTTTCCTAAATATGTGTCTTGTATGTTTTTCTGAAGCAAATAAGGTCCTAACAATAACACAGATAATATTACAAAGCATTTATTCCTCCAAAGGCCAACAGTGGTCTGTGAGACTTATTATTTATTTATTTATTTATTTATTTATTATTATTATTATTATTATTATTATTATTATTAGACTGATTAAAATGATGCACTTCACGGGGCTTTTTTTTTCTTCTGTGATTGATTTGTTTTGGTTCATGCGCGCATCTGAACAGGGGGCTAGCTCTGACAGCAGACAATCAGACAGATGACCAAAAATATCAAGCAAATCCCAAAAGAAAGATAGTAAAAACAGGCATAAATAAGAGATATAAGGTGGAAGAAGCTTTAGCAATGATACAGGAGGTCAGTGAGGGGGAATCGGATGGCGGAGACGTGTCGGACATCAGCGATCTTGACTGGAGTGAAGAGGAGGAATGTTCTGAATCAGAGTCAGAACAGTCGCGGGACAAACAGCGAAACAAATATAATGGTGCTGCCCCAAAAATACCTGACCGACCTCCAGCTGCTGTACAGTCCAGCGTAGAACCTGCAGTGGCGCATGGAAGCGCTCACGCGTCACCTCCAGGTAGAGAATTACTGTAGGCTGCTGTCAGTTTACAACTAAATAATAATAACATAAAATGGTGTAAAATTATTATTATTATTATTATTATTATTTAAACTAATGTAATAAATCTGAGCACAACAGTGAACACGGTATTGACAGCAGGGGCACTGCAGCGTCTCCAGATGTGCCAGTTACAGATTCAGGTAAAATATTATATCCTCCATTAAAGTACAGCAAACCATGTATTTTTCGTTTCCAAAAATTAATTTTAGAACGAACATATTTTCTGAATAAATACCTTTGTCCTGTTGAGCCTGCAGTCCCAGAATAAAATGAGCAGGGTGAGGACGGGTCGGTGTGGGAAGGTGTCCGTCCTGGTGCGCAAACGGGGAGACTTATTTTACTAATTTTAATATGTTCTTGATTATTATTGACAGTTAATAATACAACTATTTTGTGTGTGTTGGCGTGTGTGTGCGTGTGTATCAGGGAAACGAGTGCGCGGAGTGTGAATGAGAGGTACGCTGCGCAAATGCGCACTGTAAAAAGTTCAATACATTTTAAAACCTGATTTTAGGCATTAATAAAGCAGATATGAGGCAGACGTTTTGCTGATCCACTTGATTTAATATTTTGTTTCTTTACCTTAATTTCTAATGCATTAGATTACAGAAAAGCAACCTGTTGGTGTGCTCCTGCACAAAAACACTGCATATGACAGCCTGGCTGACCATAGTGGCCTTTGGAGGGGGGTAAGAATGCTGGCAACACGTGAAGCAGAGCGGAGGACGGAGCAGATAGCAGATGTCGCCACCATTCTCTCATAAATGATTATCCTTCGTCTGGGATGGCCGGAATGCCATGTGTGTGATAGGAATTACAGGGAATCATTTCAGAGGACATCGATCTGATGACAACTGAACCAGCAGTCCTAAGTAGACTCACCCAGCTCCGCTGTGCAGCTGCGCTGAGTGATTGGCACCTGTAATTCTTTGTGCTTTCCCAAATGTATCTTTAAGAGTTATGATGCACACAAATAAAAACAGATTTTCCCTTTCCCTACAAAGTCTGTATGTAGCCGCTAAATGCAGGGTGTCTGCATTTTTATTTCATTTGTCTGGCTCCCCAAGCTCTACAAGAGATTATTTATTTCAAAATGCAGTCATATACATTGTTGCTTCACTATGGTTTAGTATTGAGGCCAGGAAATAAAATGTATTTCATCATGTTAATGTAGCAGTGTCCTTCTTTGAAAAAAAGGAGAGGTGTTCATTTGATTGGTCAAATTGCGCTCAGCTGGGTTAAACCCACTTTCTCTCCTCTCTCTTGCGCCACCTGCGCCGGTGGGCGGGATGGAGGCGTGACTGCGCCTGGTTCACGAAATTGGGACAATTTTCTGGACACGCCCCGTTGACTTTATCCGCCGACGGCACACTCTGCCCTCCGCTGACAGCGGGCGGATTCGGCGCAGTCTGCGAAGTTAGAGCCCTTAGTGTGAGGGACAGTGGGACACAGCCAGTGATTTTAAAGTGAAATGCTCTTTCTTTTACAGCCACCGTATAAACTCAGTTTAACTTGGAATCGTTGACCGTCGGCCTCATTGTAGATGAGGATGACAGGAAGTAAACAAGGAGCTCGTGCAGGACTTTGTGGATCGGTGCCAACAAAACTGGCCTTCGGATCAATGCAGGGAAAGCTAAAGAGCTGGAGGCTGAGGTCTCTCAGAGTACAGGGGACACTCCTGAGGATGTTTTATGATACTGTGGTGGCATCAACCATCTTTTATGGAGTAATCTGCTACAGGCAGAAAGAGATTTGACAGCCTAATAAGGAAGGCCAGCTCCGTCCTGGAGTGGCCCCTCGACTCAGTGGAGGTAGTTAGAGAGAGAAGGATGATGGCCAAGCTGTCTGTCATCCATGATGGACAATGACTCACAACCCATGTAGGACACAATAGCATCTCTGCAGAGCTCCTGCAGTGACTTCAGGCTGTGTTATTGAAAAGGTGGGAAGGAGAGATACTGCAGGTATTTCTTTCCAGCTGCTGTCAGACTGTACAATCAATCAACACTGCTCCTCGAACTGTGCAACAAACACTCAATTCTCCCAGTACAGTAATTGAGTTTAATATCTATTTTTAAATGGAGGTGCAGTAGAGCAAAATTCAGGTAGCTCAGCTTGTGTTTATACTTTTTATACACACTGTATTTTTTATTGCTAAAGTTTGTAGCTTTCTCTGTGTGACTGTCGACATGTTGTTGTGACACTGCAAATTTCTCATAAAAGTTTATCTTATCTTATTTCGTTGCTCAGCCTGGCGAACGAATAAATACCGGTGACACATCTGACTGCCATCATGACTCTGAAGACACGGAACAAGAAAATGATTGACCAAGTGCTATTACAGTAGCTCTGACTGTAAATTCTGCCATGCAAATTCTTCACTCTTCCTCTAATGGCTAAATTCTTCTCAGATAAATCTAGACTATGGGAGGCGACATGTTTGACTCCAGGGCCCGTCTTCGGTGCCTGCTCGAATACTACAAAGGTACGTTTGTACACTGACTGACAGGATCTGCTGCAGGCCTGGACATGACCACACTGCAGTTCCAACTGACTACTGGAAGGAGTTTCAGGTTTATTATGAGTCTGAGTTCAAGGCCAAAACAATCCGAGAGGGAGGAAGTGCAAAAGAATTCCGAAAGCATCTGTTTGTTAAGGTAACTGGAACAAAGAATTCCCAGGTAAAAGTGACTCCTGTTAGTAAGTAATAAGCTCCAGTTTCAATGTTTTTTTTTTGCTTATCACCTCAACAGCATACTATGACTACATATAAATAGTGTCCAACATAAAAAAAGCAATCAATTTGGGGATTTAGGTTTATTAATTACAGTTTGAAACATTTCTTTCTTTTTCAGGTCCCTCATACTACCCCCTACCCCTTTAAAAAAATTGAATTCTGCTTATAAATTACCAGAAAACAGAGCAAAAAACATGTTTTACACTTTAGAGAAGTCAGTGATTTGTTCCCAAAAAGAAAGTTAAAAAAAGAGCTGGGCCTGAACCACACAAAACATTTTCTTTTTCGTTTTCTCATGGCAGACAATTAACTATGGTATTCTGTTGTGCACACTAAACATCACAGTCAGTTTACTTTTGTCTGATTCATAATCACATGAATCCAGATAATTCTTGCCGGAGCGAAAACGTAAACAGAGAGATGAACAGCTTTTATGCTGCTACTGAAAGACTTTGTCCCCCGCCAAGGCCTGTTTGGAGCCTGAAAGGGAGCAACATGAG
This sequence comes from Salarias fasciatus, assembly GCF_902148845.1. Taxonomy (NCBI): domain Eukaryota; kingdom Metazoa; phylum Chordata; class Actinopteri; order Blenniiformes; family Blenniidae; genus Salarias; species Salarias fasciatus. The sequence goes on from NC_043749.1 coordinate 19,088,300, forward strand.
CCGCCACACTGTGGGAAACACTTCTTCATTCATGCTCTATCAACCTGTTCAACAGGATACAGCACAAATTGGTCAGAAAACAAAAGTCGAGTCTGAGTAAAAATGCTGATAATAACACAATGTGAAGATATTTACAATCCAGAAATTAAAACATACATGAAAAAAATGCATTTAAATATGCATAATTATGAACAAGTCATTGTTTCAAACCAAAAATTCAGCACACATTTTATGACTCTTCTCATAAAAATCCCACCTTGATTGTTAATCTGTAAACCCATGAAGTCCTGGTGCAACACTGGCATACTTTTCTGAGGTCACATGTAATCTGAGCATGTTTTAGAGGATACTGTTTTCACCTTCAGAAACAGGGACCAGTTGAATGCCTATCAAATACAGCGAGAAACAAATATCTGGGTGGGCTACAGATTTTCGTGGTAAAGGTACTTTATTTTGCAGCCTAAACTCTTCTCCAAATTTAAAACTATTGTCCAAAAACAAAGCTCCTGATTTCATTCCTTGTCATCTAACAAAACTGTAATACACTGTATTAACTATCTGACCCAGTGCCTTCTTGTTCCCAGTGACAGTGCATGTTTTGGTCTTGTGGTAATGCAGGTCCCGCATAAAAATAGATGAATCACGTTTAGATAATAGAGTGGGAGTGTTTTATGGTGAAGATTAACCTGACAGTGGAACTGCTTCCCAAAAATCCTTCTTTCTTTTCAATAAACTTCTTGAATCCATTTCTTGGATCTTGTCTTCTGTGAAAAAAAAAAAAAAAAACTTTTTCCATGTAAGCGAAAAACACTGATTAACACATGCATAGGTTTTCATGTGTTAATATTTCACTTTCAGATACTAACATAAGGCACTCCCATTACAAATGTCCACCCGAGAGACTCAGGCTTGAGCCAAGTTGTTTAGTGCATCCGATGGCAGCAGATCCAGCAGACTGTCCTCCACTATCAATCCACTGCGAGTCAGCAGGGGACAGTCCATTATCTCCAGAGGAAGAGACTCCAGGGGATTGCCTTTAATATCCAGACGAACCAGTTGGGCCAGGCTGGCCACTCTGGAGTTAATGTATGACAAGCGGTTGTTACTGAGAACCAGTGTTTTTAGCCTTTTACAGGAGAAGAGCTCATCTGGCAGAGTTTCTATGGAGTTGAATGCAGCAGAAAAGAACTGAAGGCCCTGCAGGATGCCAATTTCAGGAGGGAGATTGGTGATCTGATTGTGGGAGAGATCCAGGTGCCTGAGTTTGGTGCAGTAGAACAGTCGGGAAGGGAGCTTCCATATCTTGTTCCAGCTGATGTCCAGTGTCTCCAGTGCGTGCAGCTTACTGATGTGGTCAGGGATGTAAGTGATTTTGTTGTGCCACAGCCGGAGTGTCACTAAGCGCTGGCAGTGCTGCAGGCTCAGAATCTCCTCCACCGTGGTCAGTTTGTTTTCCTTCAGGTCCAACTCCTGCAGATTGCTCAGGCTGAAGACGGCGCTTGGGATGCGTTCCAACTCACAGCCCACAACCTCCAGTGAACATAGATTGATTAGCTTCTTCAGGATGCTGAACGCTTGGAGCTTGACTCCCTCGTTGTGGATGTACAGTCGCTGCAGTTGTAACGCAACATCTGCTAAAGTAGGGGGGATCTTTGAAAGATTAGAGCGGAGAGTGAGGACCCTCAATGCTCGAAGTTCCCGGAGAGAGTCCAGGCTGCCACTCTTGGACATCTCATTGGCCAGGGGGCCATTCAGGTGCAACTCCTCAAGGCCATTTAAAGTGTACATCCACACAGGCAAGTCCTCAGCATTTTCGAAAGCTACACGTAAAATCTTCAGTCTTTGCTTGAGGTGGTTCAGTGCGGGCAGCTGGAGCTTTGCAGGGCAATACACCAGCGACAACTCCTGCAGAGAGTCTAACTTTGCTATACTGGGTGGGATGGTTACATTATTAACTTGTTCCAGTTTGAGAGATTCCATTTCTGCAATGTCAAAGACTGTGTCAGGAAGCCCTGGCAGCATTAGCAGGTGCAGCTCCAGTCGGTCACTGGAGTTCTTCGCCAGACGGCCGCGCAGCTTTTTGGCAGTCCATTCATGGTTGAGATTAAGCTGATGGAGGCGGCTCTCACTGACCTCAGAAAGGAAGACAGCAAATCTCTTAGAGTAGAGAGCATCGTATTGGTCCACAAGGTGGAAGAGGAACGCAAAATCATTCTTTACGTCCGGTATGTCGTTTATGCCCGTCTCCAGCCTGACGTGATCAAAGGAGTACTCCTTCAGAGGTCGATGAAACAGCCAGTAAAGGGTGTAGATGCACAGAAGTCCGTATACTCCCACAAAGCAGAAATAGCAGTAAGCAAGCTTGGAAAAAAGATTGGCTCTGTTGTGGTTACAGCAATAGATGTCAAAACCAGTGATATCAGGAGGGACATAACAGCGCACAACTATCTCGATGTGTTGCACCAGAAAAGCAGTATAGATCATAATTAATATGAACTTAAAGACTTTCAATGATGTTTGTAAGACATACATGCGGTGCAGGAGGCTTGCCTCCTCCACATGAGTCCGAAATTTCTTTACTTTCTCAAAAAGAGCTTTGGCCTGCTCTCCTTCCTTCTTATCCAATACAGAAAGAGTAGACTGAGGCTCTGGGCTTTTCTTCTCTGGGTTAGACTTGACAGAGGAGGAGCGAAGGAGCAGCCCTACAGTCTCCTCCTCATTCGGTCGCCGTTCGGTGGGATCCTTCGATATGGTGTTTCTACGCAAACTCACAAGCTTCTCCTCCCCTCTCTCCTCAGAAACTTCACTCAGGGCCCTGGTGGTCCAGGGTGAGTCAAAACATTTAACCAGAATGGTGACGAAGAGGTCAATTTTAGAAGAAGTCCCCGGGAACTTGAACCAGAAGCTGCTTGCTACCATGAAGATCATAGTGTGGATCACAACCAGGTATGGGAAGAACTTGGCATACCAGTGAACGAACCTCTCGTAGCAATAGTGGTTGACAAACACATACTGGTGAATGTCCAGATTGTTTTTGCGACCGAAGACCTCCCGGATGATGGGGCTCACGGGCGTGGAAAGTGAGTGTTGGCCCGTCTCGTTGATTCTGTAGTTACGGATGTGACTGCAGTCTATCGCCTCAGGGGTGGAGCTGGTGAAGGGGCTAGGCACGCATGCAATCTTGTCTTGGGTGAGCTGTGGATAAATGAAAGAAGGTAGAAAAATAACATAAGACGATGGATTTTTCTGAAATCATAAAGAACTCTGTGATATTAGTTTGTATGGAGTGAATCTGAAACATGACAATAAAGCACTGTTGAACATGACAGTGACGTGAGTTATAAGCAATTTCTGCACAACACTGACGGACCAAGGTACTTCAAGTTAAGTCTTATAGTCACTTAATTGAAACATGAGAAACTCCTACATTTTGAGCCTTGTGTTCAAAACCAAAATGACATTTTGTTTTTATCAGTTCAGATAACAGTAACTTAAGAAGCACTTAAGAACCCATCGTTCCTTGAGGATTATAAGACAAACCACATGCAATGCATTTCTGACTTTTTGGGGCTGTGACTACTACTGCTTACTATCTGAAATGTCACATATACGTTCAATCACCCCTCAAGAGTAAATTTATTCAATCAGTTTTGATAGTTTCAACAAGCTACAGTTGCTGTAGAAATCTATGTAGTACATTTTAGATAACACTTACATAGTGCAAAAATATTGTAATCAAACTACACGTGTAGTGTCTGAGAAGTGAAGTTCAATCTGCCTCAGACAATCAGAAGAGGGCGAATAATCTGTTTCTGTTTGATTGGACACAAACTTATCAGTATTATGTTTTTTGATGCATTTCCGTCTTGGTTTTGATCACACCAGTTATGGAATGCCATGGAACATCGCAGCGTCTCCTATCATACTGATCCAGATGACACACAACTTTATATTTCAGCGTTATCACATAACTGCAGTTCTTTACTTTCATTGAGTAGGTACATATATTCATCAAATCCATGAGTGGATGTGCCAGAATGTTCTCTAACTGACTCTTTCTCCCCCCTGAAATATGTGAAATGTCTTAGATTGCTGTGTACGTTTTTATCTGTTGAAGGTTCAATCACACTCTTGATCCAGATAATGTTTCAGTGCCTTCAAGGTTCAGAACCTCCAGTCCAGTTTACTTATCCTCTCATGTTTCAGTTTTTATGCACCTCTGTTAAGTCTCTAGAGTTGTACGAGTTACCATAATGAGCTGATTTTGTTGCTTTAACATCTGTAAAACACTATCACATGTTCTTGCTTTGAACTACTTGCTAACACCTGCGATGTGTTCAGCCTTTGGTGTTCAGGTTCTGTTTACACAGTGCTGCTAAAGAAGCGACCAAGAAGCAGAATAAGAAAGTTATTATCACCGATTTCAGAAAGAGTCTTTTTCTTTTCTTCTGTGCTATTTTAATGTGACACAGAAATGATAATCAGGTGGAGGGGGGCACATTATGCAGCATGTTAGTGATCTGAAATGAGCAATAAGTGGGTCAGAGGAAACAAGCTAGTTCAACTATAATGTCTGCATTTTGGCCTGAGTTGTCAGAATTGTTGCACCTTTCAAGTAGGAGAAGAGGATAGGAACAAAATACGACTACAATTTACCCTGATATGTCAAAGTAGAGACAAAAGGGACTGTTTTGACAAACCTATGACCATGGAGGGGCTGGTCTGAACACGCCTCACCTGCAAGGTGCAGCCAAAGACTCCAAGCATGAGCATAGCAATGCACAGGTATTCGGAGAAAACATCCCACCATGGCTTGAGGACCCGATACTTCTCCCGCTGCTCTGAGGCCAAGTTTCTGAATTCACCCACTGGGATCATCCTGGCTGCTGCTGCTGCTCGCTGGCGGAAGAAAAGAAGCTTTGAACACAGTGCTGTCTCACAGGGACCTCCTGGAAACAGGTTTTAAAGTTACATGACACACAAAATACAGTCTGTTAATGAAATACTGATTTCATGGTAAAGACAACTGAGGACAAGCTGTAGGTATCTGTGGCTGTGGCTGGCTGAGCAGTCTGCACTCAAAGTGGATAAACTTGTCTGACAACAAAAGTGACTCTCCCAAAACAGCGTGGTGGGAACTTCCAAGCAGTGTTTTAGATACACGTTATTACATGTTAAATGTTGACAAAACCGACAAACACACAAATCCTTTAAAAGCACAAGTGTATCAAAAGCTATCATTTAAAGTTGTTTTTGAAATTTTTCAAATATGTCTTAAACCTGAGCAAAACACTGTCTCAAACCTTTAGTTTGTTTTCCCAGTTTCAAATTCCTTTTTTCTTCTAATTATAGAAACTTCTGCACTTGGTAAAGTCACATCAACTTTACAAACGACAGGTTCGCAATAAACCTGGAAAGAATAATAAATCAACTTTTAAAAAGTCTGAGAAATAGCTTGTTTTCAGCAGAAACATTGAAGAAAGAAACAAAGTAGAAAAACCGGCATGGGACAGGTGAGTTTCTCCTACCTGCGTCTGTGCGCCGCGCTGCAGTCCGGTCCGGCCAGAGGCGGCAGGGTTTCCTCATCAGGAATGGGACGCGCTCACCGGAGTGAAGGCGGAGAGGAATGGAACGAGACATCCGGGACAGACTTTCACAATAAAGTGCCAGTCAAGAGAAAAGTGGCGACAAAACAGAAACGCAACAGATTCATCCTCTGAAGCTTATTTAATATGCGTTAAAAATGAAATGCAACAAGTGTTTTTTTTTTTTTTTATTCTCTACTTCAGGTCATAAATCTCGAGAGAGAAAGAAACAGCATCCATTTAAATTAGAATATGGAAAAATAGAATAAAATGTAAAATACTTTATTGATCCAAGAGAGAAACAAAATACCTCATAAATATTTCATACAACCAATTTTACCCTTATCTTTCAATTAATTTTTGACATTAATTATTTCATATTCAAGTAACGGTTTAATAAAAGCAAATATATTCTTCTGAAGTACATCAAAATAATCTTTCCTGTCGGAAACAGACTTTACAGATCAATTTTCCCCTACAAAAGTATTTTTTTGCTCCCTGGGCTGTCTGGCCTCTCTTTGCTGGATTAGGCTTCATACTGATTTAAGTCCACATAATCAGAGACCTTTTCCTCCTGGATAATAATAATAATAAGGGTCTCTCATGGCCACCTGTCAGGAAATGAGATGTGTGAGCAGCAGCTATCATGGGTGGTCGATTCATGGCAGGCTGGCAGCAACTTTAAACTCACTGAAAGCAAAAAAAAAAAAAAAAAAAAAAAAAAAAAAAAAAAAAACATACTTGAGAATGACATTTCTGGAAGTCTAACACTTGAAATACTTAAAAGCAGATTTAGTTGCTGAGCCATGGCGCCTCCCAGTGGCCACATCTGCTATGAAATTTTGCATAAAAAAATGAGAGGAAGCGACAAAGGCTTTGCTCATATGTCATTAAGTTTGATTGATTCGTTTTCATTTTTCTTTGAACAGATTTAAGATACTTATGCTTGTGATACCTTTGATTTACTTATGAATTCAAAATTGTTATTGGAACGCGGCAAACATATGGGTGAATCTGTGTGCAAATACTCTGTCTCCATTTATTAACTCAGACGGATTGCAGAATACATTTTACCTATTCCATCTCCTGCATCACTCCTCAGGATAAAAAGTACATTTGGAAAAGTGTGTAGCGTTTTGCATATATTAGGTGTTTTTTGTTTTAGATTATGACAGTGATATAGGCATTATGAATGGAGTTGGATCAATGGCAAGGCCTCCATTATAATAGTTGAAGAAAGCACAACTCTCATTACCCATTTCACACTTTTGTCCTGTTCATGGGAGCATCAGAGGATCTGTGCGGTCTGCAATAACTTCTTCCCTCAAGCCATCGGTGCTGTGAACTGATTTAGAAAACATGACTATTTCCAGACAAAGAGGATTTGATGTACGCTCATGATGCAATATCACACTGAAAGTGTATTTGTAGTTTACTTGAGGAGACTTTTTACATTTTCAAGGATTTTTCACAGACTTTTCAGATGGCTTACTGTCTGATTGACTTTTTACTGTCGACCTCTCTGTGATCTGCATGTGTATGGTTTCAAAATGTTAACAAAAGAGGAAGTATTAATCAGAACAGCATTACTCACTGTGAAACAATACTGAAGTTCTGCAAAGTGCTATCTTTAGCAATAAAGGGGAAGTTTTCAGGCATTCAGTTATTTGGATATAAATAGACAAGATATGATAACATGACAATATTCTATTTAAACCACACTGAAAATCTGAAGAATCCAAGGAGCAAAGGTAAATGACATGTTTTTATTTGTCCGTTTTCATCTGAATGAAGCATGATCAATCATACAGATATATAAAAAGGAATACATTCAAAATAAACATAACAAAACACACAGCTGTATTTAAAAAAGAGAATAAATGTCATACCATTTTAAACACTGTGTTGAAAGTTAGCAACACACAGTAAAAGGTCATTCTGTCGGGTTTCAAATGTAACTGATCTAATTTATTGTTGCATGATGATATTGTTTCATGTACCAATAGTGATAAACTGAAATGTTGCTTTCTGCAATCCAAACTCTCCCACTTCCACAGAGTCCCCTGGGGTTCCACTCCCCCACACAAGCAAAGCGTTATCGCTTCTTCTTGCTCTCTTTCTTTGGTTTCTGTCGAATTTGAGGCACTGGTCCTTTTGGCTTCTTCATCTGCTCCACAGTCTTACCATCAGTGGACTCGGCCTCCTCCTGTGAAGCAGAAACACATGAGACATTCAACAGAGAAGCTCTGTCTTTGTTTCAAAAGAGTGTAAAAGTATACAAATGCTAACTAAAACCCCAAAGCCAAAAGAGATCATAATGCTTTTGAGAATGAATCAATCACACAGGTGCTTTTTGTCCTCAGTAAACCTGTAAGGACACTGTTTGTTTTATTGAACGAAGTGAGCACAGGAGGTAAGCAAGATGCACATGCCATCAACATATTCATTATAACGTTTCACAAATGGTACGCTGTTTAAAATCAGCTTCATTTAATCAGAGGTGTGATAAAACTCCCAAATACATGCACACCAGACAGAAGGGACTTGGCTTTGTTCTGGCAGCTCAGTCTTTGTTATTGTGCTGGCAGGGAAGAAAATGACAACAGGCTGCAGTAAAAGATGAAATGGCGACATGCTGTGGAGAAGAATCAGCACATCTGATAACATCTCAGAATAGAGTAATGAAAGACTGGATTTAATTTCTTGTGTGTAAAAATAAATCTCTCCTGACAGTTGTTAGCATGGAGACTGTGAGAGCAGCCCTGGTTCGCTCAGTCCTCAAAGAAACTGCACTTGATGATGTCTGTTTTAAAGACTTGTCTGAGAGGACAACATTCAAGCAAAACTTAAAGATGACTTCAACAATTTTATTGATATACAATTGTCAGTTGTACCACACAACAAAATTGTAATGGCAGTCTTCTTTATATTAAAAAAAGAAAAAAAGCTACAATACAGAATTTAGTGTTGCATTTCCAGGAAACTGCAAGAAAAAAATGTATGTTGTCTGATGCTGAATATGAGGAAATGTTCATGGGTGTGGCTAATAGAATGTCTGCAATTACAGGACAAAAATGTGAAGCACTGTACAAGAACTTTTGTTTTTGTGTTCTGTTTTTAGTCATGCAGATCTTTTCTACTTGGGTCAAATAAATCTGAATCAGTCATCAAACAAAGGATTGTCTTAATTATGGAAAGTTCCCATCTAATCAGTGGCCCCTTCAAAGATGATTATTTTCTGTGTCTGATCAATTAAAATTCATGTACACAAAACAAATTGATTGCATCCAATCAGTTCTCAAAAAAATCTGAACAGGAACTTCTTTTATGCCCAATTCTTGAATGAAGGTAATAAAATGATTGACGTAATAAAAAATAAATAGCACACAACATTTAAATCATATATGGTGGTAAAAAGCCAATTCAGGCTGTTTATCCAGTCAAATATCTGTAAAACACAAATAAGAGAAACACTACAATGTTTTGCAATGTCTGCTTCTCCTCATCACCTCTTACCTGCTCATGGCCCTTGGACGTGGGGAATATGACAGCCAGGATGCAGATGAGCTGGAAGATGGCTCCTAAAAACAACCCATATCGGAGGATGCTTTCCAAAAAGGTGGGTTCGGGGACCTCTGGAGGGGACAGGTCCAGTTCTGCAGACATGACGCTGCTCGGATCTCTCAGTGACCTGTAGTACAGTTACAGTAAAATCTGAGAACCAGGACGATTTGCTGTCGGTTCGCTGTGTTAATAGATGACAAAAGGGACGCACCTTGTTGTTATCGTTGCCGGTGTGTGCTCCTCAAAGTCAGAGCGAAGGAAATCAGTCAAAACGTGAGACTAAACCAAAGTAATACTTAAAACAAAAACGACAACAGTTTCACAAAAAGAGTGAAAAAAATTAAATCCGTCGGAAGTGACGTCACTTCCTCTGTCGACGGTGGCTTGTTAGAAAAGTATCGCCCCCTAATGGTGACCGAGAGAAACGCAGCCTGGAGTTTGAAAACCACAGACGTTTAACGGTATGTACACTTTTAAATGTTTAATATTTAACAAGAGTGGACTTCTCTTCGACGTGGTTTATTTTGACAACTCGAAGAGGAAGAATACACGTCAGGTATCTGTCGGCTCGCTAATATTCCAGTTAAGCTAAAAAAAAAAAAAAGCATTGTCTTGAACACAGTTTTCACTGATCATGAAAACAATCACTAAAGCACCAAGGTTACATACAGGAACACAAAGTTTGCGATTCTTTAAACTGCATGCCTGAAATCTAGCAAGCGGGTGCTTTCCAGTGTGAGCTTTCTGCAGGTTTCCTCCCACAGTCTCTATGTTGAGGGTGAACTGTGGTGTGCAAGTGACTGTGGCTGCTCATCTGTCTCAAGATGTCCTTTGAAGAAGTCTTCAGAGGAAATGATGTCAACTTCTGGGTCTACCTCATTTTTAAACTCTGATTTATATTTATTTTCAAACTACAAAATTACATTTCATACTGTGAAATCTAAGTAACACAACTTCAGTTAACTTCACCCTATGGAATTCGACAACATAAGAGCCTCTGTCATGTTTGGAGTCATCTGACCCTGCAGAGCCCTTCTATAGTGAATCTGTTCAATAATACTAGTATTAGTTTTTGTTTTTAAATGGTGTCTGATAACTTATTTTACAGAGCATGTGAAAACACGATATAAAGCTCCGAATGAATCAGTTTGTAGTTGTTGAATCTGACATCTTGATGCAGTCTGTTCCTGTACATAATATATCAATGATGCAAACATACTGGTTAAAATAAAAGACTTTATTTGCTATGAAATATTTTCTACAAGCTTATGAAGAGCAAGTGTACAATTGTATTAGCAGAAGTTGAACACACTGAAATAAGACAGTATACATTGGATACATATTACATGACAGGATGTGACATTTGAAAATCCATGGTACCTATCCCACTGAAGTAAAATGTACTTTTCATTGTGAACTTGACTGATATTTGATTACATTCAATATATATCTTTCATGAAACACTTTCCGTTATTTGCTTTGAATGTCACAAATTCCTAAGAAAAGAAGCTTTCTTCAAGTCATCAAATCAATCTGGATTTTGTATCAACACATGGTGGTGGTCTTCAAAGCAGCTGTAGAGCTTCAGAGTCACTCCCCATTGTAGCTTTTCATGTCTCTTCTTATGATGTCATTCACTGAAAGACATTGACAACAGAGGTAAATCATCCTCGAATCAAATAAGCCAGGATGGATGGTGTTTGTGTGTGGAGTTTGCATGTTTTCCTTGGTTGTGTGTGGGTTTAGTTTGAGCCTCCACAGTGGGATTGTCTCTTTGTGCTTTAATTTATTAAAAGCAGTTATGTTTGAGTTAAGCAACTCAAACAAAACTTTACTACATTTAAAGCCCCATTTTGGAAAGAAACTAATAAATAAAGCAAAAATCTTATGGCAGGCACAAAAGAAAAATATTTGTTAAAAAATATACTGTTTTCTAAAAAGGAACTCCTCTACACAAAGCAGAAGCTGCTTTTACACCATCACACTGTGCACCTGTTTGACTGGAGATGTTGGGCAAAACAATGACATTACTACCAGCAGGAGTCGCCATAACCAATTGTAGGTGTTTCCTTGTCCTGCTATAAATTCAGGGATAAACGTGGCAGTAAATGAAAGAGAAAGGAGCAAAGGACTAAAGGTCATCTACCAGACCAAAACCTGAGATGCTGAGGTTTGTGGTCGGCACTTTGAAGCTCTCAGTGAAAAGGAAAAACAAGAAAATGTTTATGATGACTTTTTTAACAGAGGTTCAGTGGCATATTTGTTAAGCCATGATTTTGGATTAGCACTGTTTCTTTGAAAATTTAATTTCAAGGACAACAGTAAAGACAACAACGGAGAGAGAGAAACAATTCAGCAGTTTCGGTGAATTTGTTTTTTGGCAGTCACCAGTCTTAACTTCATATAGACGAGGAGCTTTGAAACTTTACAATAATCTTTTTTTTTTTTTTTCAAGTATCATTTACAAGAGAGAAAAGAGACATTTTCTTCCACTGACTCTATGCAGGTGCTGCTTCTCAAATTTAATGCAAGTTGTAATTGATTTTCTTATGAACTTAGATCAAGCATGATCAAGCATGAGCAGCTTTAGCGTGAGTGTGAGAGCGAAAAAAAGAGTGAGAGTAAAAGCGAAAATGAAAAATGGCTAAATAGAAAACCACAAGGTGGGATTTGCATGCATACATCTGCAGTGTGTTTGTAAGCATTGCACGCTGGACCACAAGCACTCGTCTTCCAGGTTTTAGTATTGCACTGCCATGTAACACTGTGCTATTGTTTCATGTTATTTTTCCCTTTTGAGCAACACAGTGTGCATCCATTTTATAACTTTGTAAGACTAAAAAAAATTTCATTACAGCAATGAAGGAAGAATAATTGGCATTTTAAACATTTCAGAAATGTCATTTTTTCCAGTTGTGCACCTTAAATGGATCTATGTAAGATATTTTCACATCCAGACAGAATGACTTTCTGAAATTTGTTTTCAGCAACAGTAGATAGTAGTTCTACCTGATGTAGATTAAAGAGGCATTTTGAAACTGACTGCTGATAAACCCCTTTTTACCACACTTCCAGTAATTACAGACTTAACTGGGAGTCCTCCTTCTGTAAATTCTATGACAAATGGAAAGGATAAAGGAGGCTTTCTGTGATTTAAAACAATCAGGTTGTTCAGAAGAGCTTCTTAGAGAACAATTTATATTAAAGATACAGTCTTCTCAATTGCATACCTTTTGATAAAGTACAATTGCCGAAGAAGACACACGGTAATGTATAAATCTTTTAAGACAATTTCCACGAGAACAGAGCCAAGTTTTTCCCCCTGTTTTCTATTTCTAAATTGCACTTAGAATACAAATAAGTCAAACCTGATAACCTGCTCTGATGTTTCACAATTTAAGTAAACACAAACAATTTAAAATGTCATAGGAACTATGTGCGTCTCAACAGGTTGCGAGTATGCTGAACCTTGTTTTCTTTCTCATCTGGCTCTACGTCACATGGCCATGATTGGATTGGTTGTGGAGGTAATATTTAGTGCATACAGTTACCTCTTATAGCACTTTAGAAATAAAAGCTGTAATAAAGATTCAACTACTTTTGTGCTCCTATTCAGGAGCGCAACAATCATTTATACCAAACATTGAACTCACCATCCTCCAGGTAGGCATAGCTGAGGTTCTCCTGTTTGACAGTGATCCTCTCTGGAGGATGTTTCTCGTGGAGTCCTCTGGCGGAGCTGATCTGGTTCAGAGGCCGCCCACTCTGCTCAGCCTGGCCCTCCGTCTTCCCTTGGGACTGGCCTTGAATACATCTTGAAGGTGGTGACTTTCCCAGTGGATGGACTGTCTGCACATACCCCAGATGTCTCGACACCAAGTAAGTGTCAAATGAATCTTCAACCTCTGGACCTTTGCCAGGTTCAGCCAGAGGCATCTTAGCGCTTACACACTGGCCAAAGGTGGATGTGTGGGAACCAATCGGGGGTCCATCGAGGTGGGAAGTACTGCAGTTGTTGTAGCGCTGGTTGGGGCTATGGTACAACACAGGGCTGTTGATCAGAGTGCCTGCTCTGGACTGGTAATACACCAGCTGCTCATCCAGCGAAGCAGAGCTTATGGCGTGAGCTCGGGGGTCCACAGCAGTTAGATGGTACGGCGACACATTCAAAGCTTCGAAGTTGTCCTGGCTGTGGTGTTCGTACAGGGACTTGATGGACATGTCAGACAGAGCTCGGTTCTCCGAGAAGCCATAGGAATTGAACTGATAGTCGTCCAGTGGCTCTGCTTTAATGGCTGAAAGTAAAAACAAACATCATTGGAGATTTACATGCTCTCAGTATCTCTGTCAACTGGGTACATACAAATTAACAAGAGTCTGTCACCTACATTTCAGTGAACCTTATTGCTCAATTGGTAGCATGAAATGTGGGAATGGAAACATATGACTGATTAACTGTCAGTGTATTCCAGATTCACCTTCGTCATTTAGAGTGTAAGCAAGAGAACATTTACAGACAAACTGGATAATACTGGGCTTTACATGGACCACCTGTCCTGAGGGTTGCCACAACAAGTTAGCACCAGAAATTGATTTTACTCCATGATCCTGCCACAGCTGGGATTTGCACCCACTTCAAGGTAAATACATATCCCATAATGCACCGCTGGGGAAGACAGTGTGAATGGTCTCCCTTGAGCTGCAACAGCAGATTGTGGTGTTTGTTTGAATGGGCGAATACGTTATGCTCAATATAAAACTCGGTGGAATTTAGGGGCAGTGGGATTTGAATCCACCCATGAAATCGTCAGCACAACCCTGCCCCTAAAAATATGTTCTTCTTTTAATCTGAAGTAGTAGTAATATTCTTAATTTTCTGTCATGCTGTGACATTTTGAAGTATACTGGCATTTGAGTTGTCAGTATCACATGTGGGTGTTGGAAAATTGGATTTCTTGCCATTTATGTGCCCTGTTCCCCATCTGAAGTTTGCTGCTAACATCACTTAGTTTCACCAGTTTGGAGGTGGATTTCTTCAGCAGAAGAACAATGTGCAAGAAGGTGCAACCGCAAACTCCATCTGCACGTTTTCCAGGTCAATATTTTGTAGGTGCAACATCTAATTTATAAGACTGTTGCAAGTTCCTGTAATCTTCAGCTCGATCACAGACGAGTTACTAAGCACACACATTTGTGTATGCATATTCTCCTTTGTCTGGATAGGAGGCGAGTCAGTGCAGACTGAATCAACTTTCAGTTTACACTGAGACACACATTTGTTACTTTTGATTAGTAACAGCAATTTTAAGGTTGTTTTTACATGCATTTCCGTCCTCATTCAGCGCCAGAGCCGAGATAACAAAGGTTTTGAAACACTGACAGATAAAAGATTTCACCACCAACCCTATGATGAGAAATTCTCTCGTTTCTCACACATAAAGCAGTTTGTCCTGTAATGACTGTGCTGTGACACGAACAGAAACGTACCTATCAAAGGGGTGTAGGTGAAGTGCTGAGGCTGGCTGCGCTTCTTTTTTCCATTGATGACGTAGAAGTTGACTTTCACCGGTTGGCGAATGGTCCTGTATTTATACGGAGGGACTTCAATAAACAGCATATTCTAGTGACAAAAACAAACAAAGAAACAAACAAAAAAAATCAAATATCTTGGTGTATTTGAAGCGAGAGAGAAAAGGGGGAAAAAAAAACAAAATAATTAAGGACATGACATGCATCAAGCGTGAGCTTTGTGTTTTGCCTTTCCATTTTAATTACATGATTAATGGCATTTAATAGAATCAGCCAAACATAAATGTAAGGTAAACATGTTCATCAACATAAATATTCAGAGATGAGCTTACAGATTGAGTTTTGTCTCTGTCCACTGTAGCTTCCACCTCCCAGATTTGCTGCCCATCTGAAAGCAAGAAAAAAATCATGAATGTTTGAATGGAGGATATTGGAACTATGTTTCAATGAAATACAGACTTATTTTGGCAATTTTTCGCATAGATGTGGAAAAAAGACAGTTGAGCTGTAAAGGAATGTGGTATTCATTCGGTAGCTGACTTAGTGAAACAAATCTGACACTGTTTGATGATGGCTAAATCCTGGTATTAGTCCCATTTACATGCTACACATCATGAACTTCATCTGAACTTCATTTAAACCTAATTTAAACCGTTTACATATTAATTCTTAAATGGATTTTTATTTCTGTTCTGTTCTATAGTATTTTACTGTATTTCAAACACATCCTCTTCACAGCTACATTTTTCCCGATGTCTGTGCACATTGTCATTCGTCCAGATCGGGTATACCTCAAAGCAGTTGGATCATCTCAGCAGTACTTGGACACTTGTCAGTTCATGCTGTTCCTTTGACTGGCCTGGCGTTGAGATGTTTTACAAATACATGCCAGCTGCTCTTCTCTGTGCCTATACTTCATGTTAAGCTTTAAGATAAGTATATCAGACACTTTTCAAAGCTCAACAGCCTCAAAAAGAGGATAGTTTGATAGCCATAAATGGACTTCCCTGCTTATAGTTCATTATTTGAGCACATTCGTTAGCAGAACATGAAAAACACCGTTTTTTTTTTGTTTTTTTTTACGTGATGTTTCTGTTTTCAACCCACGCAGTGAAAAAAAAAAAAAGAAAAAGAAAAGAAGGCCTCTGCTCTGGGTCTGAATCTCTATCAGTCTGCCTAACCACATCCTGTTGCATAAAACTCCACAGCGAACAGCAGGGAGGTTTCTACATGCAGTCTACTGAACTCATCCTGTCATCGAACCAGATAACCCAACAATTCTGTGTGGGCAGAGGGAGCAGCAAGAAAGGGAGAATTTTCCATTTAGAAACAAATAGAAGTTACAGCCACAAAAACAAAACCTGATGGTTTGCTTTGTCAAAGTAGGGGCTGGAGGAAGCGGTGCGTCACTGAAAGTTTCCTGGGTGATATGCAAATGGTCTAAAAATACATATGCTACATGCGTAGGTGAACACACTCATACAGGATATTTGCAGCACTTATATAGAATTATTAGTCATTTTTAGAAGGATTAGATTCTAAATATACACACAGAACAAACACAGGTGAAGAATTGTTGTTCAGCTTAAACACACTATACAATACATAAATGGATTATTTCCACATTTGTGACCATATATACACATTAAAAGACCTAATTTCCCAGTTTTTTTTTTTTTTTTTTTTTTTTTTAATGAGTCTTACTTTGCGTCTTCTCTGAGAATATCACTTTGGAGTCTGATGTGAAATTCTGCCCTGTCAGGACCATTTGTTGACCACCAAGTACAGAGCACTGGTCCAGGTTCTGCCTCTCGACTGCAGGGAGTTCCTGAGCCGAGCGCTGAGCTGAGGAAGCATGAAGACACTGCTTAATCAGTCATTATCATTTCAGACACTTGCAAGATGTACATCAAAGATGTAAAGAAAGGATTTCTCACAGCATTCAATCGGGTTAGAAGCTGCCTGAAGCGACACCAGCTGGCCTCCGGGCTGAGGGATGTGGACACGAAACACCAAGCGCACGCGCGTGTTTTTCCGTCCAATGTCCGTCTCACCGTTCCTTAGTTCGATGTCGGCATTTCTCAGCTTCAAAATCCCCACGCAGTCAATCCTGTGCAACGCAAAAGAAGATGTAACAACTGGAGCGGTGTTGTCCAGGTTGGAGAAGAGGATTTAGTGTCAGAAGCTTGAAGGTTCGATCAGCGCGCTGTGGAAATATGTAAAGTTAAGGCTGACTATAAATGCAGAGAAGGAATTTCCCTGATAGAAATAAATACAATATGCTTTCATCTCACTTTCGTGCATGTTTGTTTCGATTCTTAAAGAATACTCCTCCATGTGTAAGTCATTTAAAGTTTATTTTAATTTGTCGACGGAATTGAATCGAACAAATATGAAACACACCTTCTTCCCTTTGGATTTTTATGGTTCATTATTCATCTAATTCATTGTACCCTTTGCTACCAACTCCTTGGCAAACAGGATGTGATGCATTCTGTGTTTCTGCCAGGAGCAACACCTTGTTAAGAGTGCATAAAAATGAAAACTTTGTGGTCGCTGCCATCTTCAGTCAAACACTCACGCATTTAAACAAACGAAAAAAGAAACTCTGGGTTCTATAGTTCTTTGTGAAAACCACCCAGTGGTGTTCGCAGAACACCGAATAAACCCTGGGTCCCAGGCTTGTGGTGGTATGTTGGCACATATCATGATTTTTAATCACTGTAAGTGAGACGTTTTTGATGAATGTCTCTTGGTTTTACTTACACAACTCTCATGTGGTTCTTTGGTTCCAGAGGGATCTCCAACACCTTGGTGCCGCTGATCATCCTCTCAATGCTGTGTGTTGTGACGGTCTTCCCTGTGATGCGGTGGACCTGGTAGAAAGCATGAGGCTTCAGGAGCCTCTCGTCAGCCGTCCCAATGAAGACCTGGAGCCCCAGTGGCGCTGTGCCTTGGTACCCACAGAGCTGGTGAGGGAAATAAAGACACTGTTTATTCAACATTTGGGCACTACATTCTGCATATTGCAATCTATTGGGAAGACGTTAAGGGAGAAGAGATCAGTCTCTCTTTCTGTTATTTACATATAACTAATCACACCTGAATCTCTGGGTGACCTCCGTTGGGTGTTTTGACTGCTCCTCTGCTGCCTTCAGTTTCATAGTGCGCTCTATGGTGGGATCTTGGCTGCTGCTGGATCAGTAGCTCGTACTGGGCTGACTGACTGGGTAACGGCCACTCTAAAAGAGGAAGTGGAGCCACAGCGAGGCCACTGGAGAGAGAAGGGAATCAAAGAAAACATTTTTCAAAAATGGAAACAGGCAACTGTGTGTCGGAATTAAGTGGTATACTGTACTATTAAAAATTTTTTAACCAATCAGAGCAAATAGCCACCTGAAGGTCTGTGCAGAATGAAGAACTGAATTGGCCGGAGGCCACACAGCTGGAATCATGTAGAATGTCTCGGGTTTAACCTCAGCAGCAGCCCTAACCATCCTCTCCTGCTCGGCGATCCAGGCGTTTCCTTCATTGTACACACAGTCCTGTGTCTGGGCTTGCATGTGAGCCCCTCTCGCTACTGCAGAAGGCACAATTCTGGTCAGATCGGAGCTCAGGCTGCTCAACACCTCCTCCAGGCCGGGGTTTGAGGCCTGAGCCTGTTGCTGAAACGTGGTCTGTGGCTGGTACTGGTCAAGGTAGTACGAGCCTTGATGCTCGTGAGGTGACGGGATGGGGCTGGGGCTGCGGGAGCGCTGCTTGACGGGAGTGGCCCCCTGACATGACTGGGCCTGGTCGAGGGAGCGCTTCCCACACGGTGAGGCTGAGCGGGAACGCTGGTGAGGAAGTGGAGAGGCGGCTCGTTGGTGTTGTGGCTGGAGATACGTCTCGTCTGTGATGCTGTTTCGGGGAGAGGCTCCCGGTGAGGAGTGCACAGAAGAAGTGTGTATGGCCTGCAGGCCTGGGCAAAGGTCCAAGGCAGTCAAGCCTACGCCGCAGCCTGCTCCGTTAGACGGGGAGGCGCAAGGTGACGCCAGCGGAGAGTACGTCTCCACCGGCCAGCCTGTGGAAGAGTTACTGCTGGCAGGACTGACGCAGTCCCTGTAGGCCCCGAGAGCTTTGGAACCAGGGCTGGACTCGATCGTCTGAGAGCTGAGAGAGTCACCCGACGGCGTGATCTCAATCCTGGGGCTGGGAGCAGGGATGTTGCTTGCTCTTGATGTCAGCAGCCGTGAATCAAACGCAGCGCCTGGCAGGGTCTCTGTGGTGTGGCTGTGAGAGGTCACATCTTGGCCAGAAGGTGGCTGACTGGAGGTGGCGCTGTAAGCAGTGTGAGGGTCGACCACCACCAGGGGAGGCTGGCGGTCAGCCTGAAGGATGGCACCTGGGTCATCTGTAACCACAAAAAAACATTCATTAAACAGTTTTACTCCAGATTGTCTTAACTTACACCCCCTTTTCAGACGATTGTTTGCTTGAAGTTTCATTCAGGTGAACTTTGCCATGAGCGTTCACTTTGTCTGTAATCTTTTATAATCGTTCAGAGGTTTCAGCCTGCCAACGTATTGGTTGCTGCTTTGAATCTGCTCATTATCTGATCTACTTTCAGCCACGAGGCGCCGGCTTGCCCAAGTCACCCACAAACTTCTCAGTTAATCAATGCCTTTGCTTCAAGGTCAAGTCTCCATCTTTTCTCTGTTTCTTTCGCATTGCTTATCACAGATTTTCACTTCTGTGTGTTATCGTTCAAACCACCAATTCTAAAATCAGTTAGACTACATAGATAGTAATAATAATAATTAAAAAAAATGTATAAATTGCTTAATCCTCATAAATGAACTGCTGAACTGATTTTTGTATGAAAAGGTAAAAGTATGGATATTAAAGTTAGTCTTGGCCTTAACAGGAAAAAGTTCTCAGAAATATAAATGGCCAAACACAGAAAGCCCTATCTTGATTATTGTTACCAATGAAACTATTTTAACTACATTAAACTGTGCACAGCAATATATTTAAGTAGAAATACCCATCAAGTGACCACATCTGATAATTTCCATATTTCCCTTCTTCGCGAAAGCATGAAAGTTGTTAAAGTCTCTCTCTTTTTTAAATAACATCCAGTAACAAATGTATCCAGTTTTTACTGTCTACATTAAATCATTGTGGTGTTTTAGTAAAATTTGTACATTTTCCACAAGATTTGGTCATTTATTGCATTCTTTAAAAAGATCGTTCGAGAACAACCCTTGGTGAAAAAAAACAGATTTCAAAAAGAACTCAAGAAAGTTTTCATAACAATAAAGGAAGTGTCTGACTGAAGCCCACTTCACTGAAAAGGTGCTTACAGTAGTGATTACAGATGTGTGTAACAGTAGTTGGCAGCGCAGGTCTCAGTTTATGAAATACAATTTTTTAAAGTCTGATTATGTCACACAGAATTAAACTTCCATAGGCAGCAGTAATTTAAATGAAAGATAAATTGAAACACACCTTCATCCTGGCCAGCAGGAAAATCCTCTCCAGGTGGATTATATAGAAACAGGTCAGAAAAATCCAGCTCCTCCTGGTTAATGTCTTGACCCAGACTTCCAGATGACATCTTGAGATCTTGAGGACTTCTCTTGTCCAACTGTGTCCTTTGCAGTTCTTCCCAGTCAATCAGTAAACTGTAGTTAATGAAGCTGGTTGATGAACCTTAGACAGAGGTTTTGTCAAAGGCGTTTTCAAGCATCAGCAGCTGCTCAAATAAACCCTCCAACAAACAGCGACAAACAACAGACGCTTCCTGTCACCCCCGCTGAGAATGAAAGGTGTGTGTGTGTGTGTGTGTGTGTGTGTGTGTGTGTGTGTGTGTGTGTGTGTGTGTGTGTGTGTGTGTGTGTGTGTGTGTGTGTGTGTCGTAGCTCTTCCTGCGCGCGCTCAGCAGCCTGATTATTACACGATAAACGAAAGATTAGACTGATATCAAAAGATGGCGAGTAACGAAGTATTTGTACTCCGTGAAATGTATTTATTTATTTATTTATTTATTTATTTATTTATTTTTGATTTCATGTTGAACTCCATGAATTTACTTTCCCCGACTCTCTAAATCACATCTTTATGATTCAGTGAAGTGAAAGCATCAACTCTACGATAAAAGAATAAAAAAAATGAAATTCATGGTGTGTTATGCTTGAGTTTATAAAATAGTTGATAATCTAACTGTTCACTAGTTTTAAAGTTAGTGCAGTCCTCACGTTTTTACAAACGTCACCGTCACTGTACCAAACTGGCTACAACAGCGCCATCTACCGGCTCAATCCTATACTGCAACACCAAGTTGGAATTAAACACTGAAATTGTTGAAAGCAAATAATGTTTTATTAGGAATACAAACAGCATTTATCTAATATTGCGTTGGATAAATAACTGTAAGAAAGAAACGGGTTCCACCATCATGTTGTTCATTTTCACACTGTAGAGTGTCTGAAAACACAACTGCCATCACCACAAAAAGAAGAAAAAGACACCTTAAAATGGGCTTTGATGACATTTATTTTTTATTCTTCCGTTTTGTACCTCGGTACTTTTCAGAGAGACACTACCTTTTTACTTACTACTGAAATTAAAGTGTAATTTTTGAAATGTATCTCTGTACTTTTACTTCTGTGGTAAAAAAGATATTTTTTCACTTCTTGTTTACATTATATGACATAGCAACAAATAAAACGACAACCACGGCATATATTTGGTGAGCCAAGGTGAAATTTAAATACATTTTGTCTTATACACTTTTTGATTCATAAACTTATACAGCAGTCTGCAGTGAAGTACATAGAAAATAGGAAAATCAAATTAATTCAATGTTTTAACGCAATTTTACTTCAAATAAATCTAATTTTAGAAGTTCAATACGGTAAATACAAATGTTCGCATGCAGCTTTTGACCACTAAGTGGCAGCATTGCACAATAACTCCGAGGCACTTATGGGACGTTGTTTATATATATATATATATATATATATATGTATATATATATATATATATATATATATATATATATATAAAGGCCCATCTTCAAAGGAAACAAAACTGGGCTTGTAGTTGCTCAATTCCTGCTGTGATTATGAGACTCTTGCATAGCTTTTGTTATGGTAATGAACTCTGCTGCTGTTTGAAAATGCAATTAAGGAAAGCCATGTTGAATGTGTTTCTCCAAATGTTCACATGGGTGATGTACACAATGAAATCATTTACACAAGATTTCTGATTCCATTATACAGAATAGAAGCATTTACGATATTATTGCTCAGTGGTGTTTTACCAAGAGGTCCTTATTTGTTTTTCAATGGGGGGCTGTGTGACCTTATTCCTAGACAGAGCCTCCATGAGTTTACCATCTGCTCATGAGGTCAACTTTTATTCCTTCCAAGAACTGTGTGCTGTCTTGGAAGTGAAATGGAGGTGGACTTGTTTTTTTTACTTTTTTCTTGCATCATTCAAGTGCAGCTGGGACTCTGAGATCTTTTCAAGAAAAACTAGCAACCACTATGATATTTATAATACTATGTTAAGGACAGCAAACAACACTGATATCTATCACAGCAGTTCATCCCCTGTGTTTCACAATTTACTTATAGAAGTACATAACGATATTAAGAAGTTACTTTTACTTGAAAACAAATCAGTGGAGTTCAAATGTTGCAGCAGGAAGGAAACCTGTTCTCCACCATTTGCCACGTCCACAGTGTAATTTGCAAGCCTTTATGGTAGTGAGTCCTGTGAAAAAGAGTTCGTGCAAACAAACATTTTTTTCTTTGTCTGCATGGCTCTGTGAGTTATTTTCTAAAAAAAAAAAAAAAAAAAAGAGGAGCAGGTTCATTCAAATTGTCCCCATAACAATGACAGTCCCTAAAGCTGAACTTTATCACTTGCACAGTGAAGTTTGACTCATTGAGGAAACCCCCTTACAAATCACAGCTGAAAATATCTGTCAGGCCAAAAAAGCAAAGGAAAAAAAAACTTTTAACAGCTGGAATCAACTTAATTCTCACAGCTCGAAGTTGTTTTGCCTCCATTGTTTCACTTGAATGCTGAGGGATGTCCGGCCTGACTGTTATTGAGCAGAGGCATTTTAGCTTTTTATGCTTCACATGTTGAAGTCATTTGAGGTCGCATGGCGATCATGTGAGAGCTGTGTGGGTTACATAAAGTGACCCAGTATCTCACTGCCAGGGACTGAATGTCACAACAACAAGGATAAGAAGATCTGTGGCCAGCATCTCCGCAGAGCAGAGCGTATGTTGTCCTTCAGGCTGGACTGGTGAAACATCTACTGCAGTTGCATCATTTACAGAAGTCAGTGTAAAAAAAAAAATGCAACAATGTAAGTTTTGAAATAAAAGCATAGACGTAGGGAAACTTGGTGGATTGGTGGTTACTGGAAGTGTTCTGTGTGGTTCTCAACGTGTCACCATGGTAACTGAAAGTGGTCCAGCCTCTTCTCACCGCCGTCGTCATGCATGTGGGTGTGTTAACTCGTGGCGCGTGATTGACTGCTGCGTTGGCCCCATGATGGACTGAAGGTCTCACCAGGATTTGCCCTGACTTTAACAGTTATAGCGATACCACTGGATTAATGCATTTCACATATCCAGAGCACTTTCTCTGCAGAAATGACTCCTCTTAGCCATACTGCACAATGCAATATAGATTATCAAGTTGTGAGCAGATCCATCGTGTGTCATTTTACCTGGTTGCGATGAAGCAAGTTGTCATTCAGTGCCAACCAATAACCTCATAAAATGTTTATGGAAATTTCTTTCTTTGGGAATGTAAGAATTGTATTTCTGCATAACTAAAATAACTAGTTTTAACTACCACTCAGTGAGGGTCCATGTGAGAATGGGTCTTAAGTAGATGGCAAATTTTCAGCATTGGGAGCCTTTGTCATACTTTTCATTCTGATTATAGTATCATGATGTTTAAGCTCCTCACCTCGTGACATATTTTCTTTACACAAGAAGGCCTGTTAACTCACTGCAACAGCAGACTGAGTTATTGTGTGAAATGATTGTGAGATTAAAGGATTGAGCCAGAAAATGTTTGCACTGACATTGATCCTTCTGATTGTGAACCAATTTTATGCAAGTTACACACGTGTGCAATAAGGTGAGGTCAATAATAACATTTCACAGTTGTGACAATGATTTTTTTTGGGGGAAAAAGAAATAAACAGCTGGTTCTATAACTCAGTGGTTAGAGCCCTGGTCTTGTAAACCAGGGGTTGTGAATACAATCCTCACTGGGGCCTGCGACACCAACTGGGTACTAAATAACAGATGTGCATCCAGCTGCAGATTTTCTAGTCATGATATGTGCTTACAAAAATGTCTCCTCCTCTGCAGTGCTTAAAATTTGATATAAGAATGCTAAACCGTGTATATGCAGCAGTAATGCAGCATAATTGGTAAAACCTAGAGAGAAACAATGATCGACATGTTCTTAACATTCATTATTGGGACTATTGGCTGTCAGCTGTTCCAAATCTCTCAAATGCATAAAATTAACCCCCAGAGTTTTGCATCTGTTGTGATACAGTGGCAGTTTAGATTCCTTAACCAGCTTCCATATCAACAGAGGTCGTTGGCTCATTCAGGAGCAGTTGATGTGTGGTGAAGGTGGTGATCGACACTTTTCCTGAAACTTTATAAATCTTCTCTGGCTTGGTGAGAAGGGAAACAAGATTTATTACATTTCAAAACCTCTCCAGGTATCTCTTATCCATAGAGCCCCAGGTTGTATGATTATGGCCTCACAGCAGCTGTTACCAACTAAATTGGTGGATGTTTTTCAGGTGGAAGTTTCAAAAAAAATATGCCAGGAGTTAATGGGGTCAGAGGCTACCAATGTTGTTGCTGCTGCTCCTTTTCAAGGAAGTAGAAATGTACTGTAATCAAAATGCAACTACAGCGTGTCAAGGTGTCATACTGTAATATACTGCATGTCAGAGGTGCTATTCATCATCCGCTGCACATGTGTGGTTCCCAGTCATACTGAGTTTCTAAATAAATCTGTGGGTTCAGAGGATGATTAAAAGCCTCCTTCTTAGGAGGTACTTTTTTTTTTTCCTTGTGAATTCAGTTCATGAGGTTTAATGTTCTTTAAATAGATAAAAGAAACCACAAAACTGACAGGTTTGAAATACAAGGCAATGAATACTTATTGAGTATGTTTTTTTTTTTAAAGCGCAGTCAATAAAAACAAAGATTTGCACCTCTCGGTGCAATCTCACGACTCCACAGTCTCGAGCCAAACTCTATCCTCCAGCATGCCAACGCTCTGCCCCACGGAGCAGCGTTTCTTAGAGACTGCTTCCAACATTTGCCAGAGGAAAGGAGTCCTGACCCCAATCCCATTAAACACTTGTGGGATCAGCTCTGGTCTGCTGTTCACGCCAGGATGGCCAATACAACAACACCTGCTGACACATGCTGCATGGAGATTAGGATACCATCTTCCAGCGGTGTGTGAGCCGACTGGTGACTAATATTTGGAGGTGCCAGGATGTCAGCTGTTCTTTTTTTTTTCTTACATGGAAATGAGGCTCCAGTTCCAGTTTTTCATGGAAGCAACCCACAAACTCAGCTCGGCTGCTCATCCCACACTTGCATGTTCGCTGCACATGACAGGAGTATATAGTACATATAATGTTCTTTCATGGCTTAAGAGAAAATGTTGATTTTTCAGGCTTTTAGGCAGCTATTTTCTTCAAACTGTAAAGGTTGTCAGACCCTAAATAGGTTTTCACTTTAGAACAACCAACACAAGTTTTTCTACTTCAACATGTTTATTTAGGTGAATAAAATAGGTCTCTACATAAAACAATGCATCGATACAATAATATAATTGCACTTTATATACACAATGTCAGTATGCATGAACTATATATACACAAAGTATTAAACACAGAAAAGTAATAATTTCACCTCTACATTCTACGTGTCTGGGTTTAAAGATTTAAAGACAGCTGCCTTGGTACAACACTCATTTTGTACATCACAACTGGTATTTTGGTCAGTCATTAACAGTCTTAAGTAGTAGTTTTAAATAAGTCTGAGGTATTTATGGCACGATTACATGTATAATAATTTCTGGGTTTCGTTTTTCTATTTACAGAGCAGCAACGCAGGGAGTCATTGAACCATCGGGACCATGGAAACAGAGGTATCACATTCCTGTCGTCATGTCCAGGTGAGCTGGGTTTTGAGCCTGGGAAGAGAAGGAAACAATCAGTCAGTCTGAAGGTAAAAGCTTAATATTCTTCATTACAGGTGAGTGCAAATCACAGGTGAAAGGCCTTGTCAGATTAGTTCATTTCATAAACTGGAAAATGTGGAAACTCTTCTGATGCTTGAACTCCATGTCCTGAAATATCTGTTTAAATCTGGACTGGTTGTGCAGGGCTGCTAGTTATCAGTGGAGATACGACAGCAGCACTTTGCATTTCGCTCAATTCTCAGCAGATAATTTGTTAATGGTCGCCTCTCAACTCACCTCATCTCCTGATGAAGGCAACCGGCAATTCTCTGTTGGGAACCAGAAGCCCCGAGTGGATCACATCGAGAGGCTCGTTGTCTGTGGCCACGATCTTGTAGTCTCTCACCAACTGTAAGAAAGTTAGTGAAATCGGTCAACAGCAAGAAAAGGAGAGGTATTTCCATCTCGCGTCGCTTTAATGTGACTGATAATAACCGTACCCAGCACATGGCCAACTGTAGCTGCAGCTCGGCGAGCCGCCGACCGATGCACATCCTCTTCCCAATGCCGAAGGGAACGTGGGCAAAAGGGTTGATGGTGCTGTTCTCTCTCAGCCAGCGCTCTGGCTTGAATTGCTTGCTGTCATCGAAATACTCCTCGTTGGAGCCCAGTGCGTGGCTGTTAATCATCAGCACTGTCTGCAGAGAAAAGAAAAAGGCAGAATAATAATTTTAGTTATTTTTATCAGCAGAAGTAAGCAACGTGGCACAGGGAACTAGAAAACAATATAGTCGTATAGCTAGTGGATTTCACAGACTGTTAACGTTTCTCCAGACGTTCAGACTTTGTACAGTATATGAGTACGTTTCTCTAACATGCTTCATTGTGACATCAGTAATGTAAATAATCTGCTCATGTCAAATGTATGGCAACTAAGAAGTAAGCCACTTACTCCTTTGGGAATGGCATAATCTCCCAACACAGTGTCTTTGTCCATGGTCCTGCTGGTGAATGGGACTGATGGCGATAACCTGTAAGAATTAGAAAACATGAACACATGGGAATTTTGACTAATTCAAACTATGGTGTAGCATGACACACACGTCTAAGCTGTTTAACAGAAGCTAAACATTCTCCACCGTTTTCTTTTACAGTGTCAAGTGAAGCGAGATCTAATCTCCAGTCAGAGGTCATAATACTGTACATTCTCTGTGTGATGTGGTTCACGCGCTAGCCTTTAAGAACGCATTCGACAGCTTCTCTCTGCACATGAAGACAGGAGAAAGTGGCTTTGCATGACGGCCGGGAAAAAAACCCAAAAAACTATGAACGTGAACACGTGTTGGATTTTAAGCTGGTACCACTGGGCTGTCGCTAGTCATGCCATCATATCTCATAAAGCTTGTTTTTGAGTCAGTCATGTGTGTAAATTTTCCCTCTTAATCTCCGTGGAACTGGTTGAAAACTAGATGCCACTAGCAACTGTGATCGTAACTACATTTTATGACAATTTTGACCAGAATAAATGCATATATGCAATATATAATAATATACAATATATATTTTTTTCAGTTTTTATTGTGGCCCTATGTCACTTTTAGTGTAACTACTCAGCTGAAGAGGACTATATTTCCATCTTTACTACAAACAGCTGTGTGCTTTACTGCCTTATCTCTGACTAATGTTCAATTCCGTCGTCTTTTTGGGAAAATATTAACTATAGTGCTGGTTTTCCTTTCAGGCTGTAAATAGCCAGCCTTTATCAATAAGGTAGAGCAGCCTCTGTGGCGCCTGCAGAGTGCACAGCAACGACCGAAGCGCACTCAGATTTATGCGCTAACATGTTGATGCTCTTGTTGCTTCCTGCAGCGGTTGTGTTTTGCCGTCACACCGCCGCCGTACCGTACCTCATGGATTCTTTGAGGCAGGCCTTGAGGTAGGGCATGCTTTTGAGGTGCTCTCCACACGGATCCTGGTCAGGGGGCACGACATGTCTGATCTCCTCCAGCAGCCTCTTCTGAGCTGCCGGGTTACGCGACAGGTTGAAAATAAACCACAGCATACTGTTGGCCGTCTGGGAATCACAATCAAAGAGAGAAAGAGAGAGGGGGTGAGAAAACAGAATGAAGAAGCAGGCAAAGTGCATTCCTCAGTGGGTTCTCGAAGAATGTTTGTGGTTCCTCAAAATCTCCACCATTACATTAACACCTCATATATTTTCTACTGCTTTCACCCACTGAAAGGGGTGACCCACAGCTTGTGGTGACATTTTCAATTTTTAGAGAATGAAGCGTCTGTAAATTCACATCTGCCTGATATGGCTATGAAGATAATAACTGGTTGTCTTTGATATCTTTGTGCGTCCTTGCACAAAATGTTACTCACTGTCTCAACTCCTCCGATCTGCAGCTCAGTGATGGCTGCATACAGTTCCTTCTTCGACAGGTTGCTCTGGTGTAAGATGTCGCCGATGAGATCGTCAGGGGCTCTGACTGCATTCCTCTTCAACTTCTTGTCGATGTAGACTTTGGCTGAAGCAGCAAAAACAAGCAAGGTTATTATTACGTACTGATCTCCAGTGTTGAGGCAGATGCAATAACTGTGTTCGAAAAGTTGCCAAACTAATAAATATACACTCATACAGCAGAGAATTTCTGTGCTGCTCTGCTTTATTTTCATGCAACTTGCTATCTGACAGGTAGAAAATTCATCTTTGTCTGAGCTTGGTGCGCAAAAATGCAACAATAGGTCTCACACTGCTTCGAAGTCTCGCATAACAAAGGTTGATTGTCAGACCATTTTCTAAAGTTGACAACTAAAGCCGAGGCACTAAGTGGATTAATTGATTAGTTGATTTACACAATCTCATAAAGTAATAACGGCTGCTTCCACAGCCAGGATTAGTTGCTTTTCTTGGCTTTACATCACTGAAAAGACTTTTGCCATTTATGTTGCTAGAGTTCATATTTTAAGCCTTTATCTTGGCAGTCAAAGCATTTTTGCTTGATTTTCTGGCAAGTCATAAATCTGATATGGTTGTCCCAGTGTGCTGTGGCACTCCCCACTAAAATGTGCTTTATATTCAATGTGGATGTGGTTTTTGATGCTCAAAGTTCATGAAAATGATCTCCTTTGTTATACTGGAAGGCTCTTATTATTCCCAAACTGCACTCATTTGATCACTGACAGTTTACAGAAAGCCAGGAGTGTTCTTAAAGTCTCAGGGCACAGAGCCAGATGAGTGACTGGCAGAATTCAAAATGCACGTAAATGACGTACTTCGCTGGAATCTGCCTCTATGTCGGGAAAGTGTGTGTCAGTGTGTTTGTCACAGGTTGTAAGCAGCATCATGCGTCTCCAACCTCTGTCCTCCCGGCTTCTGCTACTACAAATATTTGGCATATTTCTCCCTCTTGGGTCATGTGGTTTACTACAACTCTAATGACCAGAGTGCCAAGTACACAAAACACTGGAGGCACCCGGTTCAGATCTCGCTCCCTGCCCTCCCTGTGGAGTCTCATATCTGCCATCTGCCGGCTGGAGCCGAGCACAGACAGATAAGTGGGAACTGAATGGGAGGTGTGGAAGAGGAGAGCTGTTACACTACAGCCCTGCAGTGGATGCTTCAGTTGTGTGTTGTGTCCGTACCTGTGCTGAAAATGCGGTCCCATGCTGCAGTGTGGTCCTGCCACGTCTTTGTGTTGAAGCTCTTGTGGAGCTCCACCGGTGTGACCATCATCATCCCAAAGGTGCTCATCATCTATACAGAGTAGCACAAAACAAATGATAGATGCTAAATTATATTATTTTCACTCATTGTCTCTCATTAAGTCAAGGTCCTCGGTTAATTCTTGCACCCAGTGCCCTTTGAGACCTTTCTGAACCTCCACTTATCTCTTGGCCGTGGACATTATTGGTTTGCCCCAGTAAATCCCAGTAAATACAGTGAGAGTGTCAGGCTGATCTGCATCGCCGGCCACAGTTCAGCTGACCACAACTGAGGCGAACCTGATGAACTATTATATTTCTACATTCTAAGAAAGTGTCTCACAGATCTTCACTTCTTATGCACTCAGACAGTTCACGCTGCTCACTAACAGAGACGAACACCGGCGCACTCACCGTTTTAACAGCTGTGATGAAGTTCATGGCTTCCTCGTTGACTTCCTCTTGCAGCAGACCGAATCTCTTGTCGTAAAGCACGAGACAAATGGCTGAATAATCAAACAAAACAAAGAATGAGACCAAGCACATCACCCAAGTGCACAGCCATAGTTCACGCGTCACATTTTACAGACAGATGACATTCTTTTTCAAAAAATAACAGAATCCTCAGTGAAGTTCAGACAAGCACAAACTGTTTTTTTTTCTCTAAAGCAAAAATTCATTTTCAGTTTCTCACTCATTCCAGAATATACTTTTTTCTTTGTCTTATTATAAGAAAATGTATGTTGCTCATCATTCTTCTGAGCAACAGAAATTGTGATTTATTATTTATTAATCGAAGGAATTATTGACATTTTGATTGATAAGAACACTTATTCTCTAAGAGGATTTAGTGTAATAAAAATAAATACTGAACTTACTCTCAAACGACCATTTATTCAGCTCGAAGTACAGGTCCTCAATCTTCCCATTGTTGCAGATTTTTCCGATCCTGTCCACGAAGTCCACCAAAACCTGTTTTCCCCAAACGGAAAACATCAGCCTCTTGTTTACCGATCACTTCAGAACGGAGCAAAGCATAGATCGAATATCATTTTTATTTTTTTTTGTGTATTACCTCGTTTATTTTGCCGTCGAGCTTCACCACCTCTGTGGGTTTCATGAGCTTCTGCTGAAATGCGCTCCTCACTCTCTGCCAGTCTTTTCCTTCCCTGCGGTGGAACAGCAGAGACTCCTCCTTTTAGAAGCGCTTTTAACGCGAAATATATTATCTGCCGCTCGTTGCTGCGGTTAGTATCTGATGACAGAGAAGCGGGAATCGGGATCGTACTTACAGAATGAGGAGCCCGTACGCCTCATCCCTCAGGTCTCTGTATGCTTTCCAGGGTTTGATCTCCAGTCTCTGGGGATAATTTCCCTCCTTCCTATAGAGCGCCTCCAGCAAGCAAGGTGCGCCGATGTGCACCGACTCAAACGAGCCCAGCTTCAGCCGGAAAATCTTGCCGAACTTCTTATGATAATCCACCTAAAATGATCGGAGTAAGTCGTTCATTAAGACACAGAGCAAAAACAAGACATCTCACTTTTTTTTTTTTTTAAATTAAACGGATTGTATCCGGGTATAAACGCGCAAAAAACAAAAAAAAAAAAAAAAAAAAAAAAAACAACAAAAAGAAAATTTAAAGATATACCGTACCAGTGCTTCATGCTGTCTTGTCAAGCCTCCTTTGCGCAGGAGTTCAACCAGACTGCCGACCAGAGGCCAGTTGGTGGGTCCCGGGATCGCGTCCAAGCTGTGCGCTCTGGAGGCAGCGTGCGGGCAGCGCGCAGCCTCCACAGCATCCTTCTCCTCCAGGACGCACACTGAGGATGTGGGCTTGAAGTGCTGCAGTCCCACAGAGTTCTTCTTCAGCAGCTCCACGATCTGAGGAACTTTCTGTATCTGCGCCCTCATCCTCAAAAATGTTTTTTGTTTGTTTTAGATTTACTATAAATGTATATAATATGACCGTGGCGCTCAGTAAGCAGCCCTTCCTTGTTATCTTAAGCAGGTTCTGGTTTTCTTGGAAGTGTCACACCTTAACGCAACATATATACCCTGTGAGTGTTTATTCCAGCAGTGCACCGAACCAATCAGGGGCCGATCCCGCATGGTGTGGCCGTCGAGCCCACCATTCATTTATGGATCCACGTTGAGAGGATCGTATGACCCCAGATACACCGAGGAAGTGTCGTCCCCCCCCCCCCCCCCTCCTCCCCCTCACCCTCCTCCCCCTCACCCTCCTCCCAGCCCCCCTCCGCTTTATAAATAAACACACAACCCACTGCGGAGGTGACGCGGTTCGCTTGAACCGTGTTTCACAGCGATCCGCGATTGGAAGAACCGAAACTCCGGCAAAGCAAACACTACTGCCACACTTCTGCACCGGGCAAATATTTGACCGATTGCAGGTCTTGTGTTTGCTCTCTTTGTGTTTTGAAGTGCGCGTTCTTTTGGGGATGTGTGAAGGGGGCGAGTGGGCTTTTTAAGTGCAAGGTTCTTTTTTTTTTCAAGTTTATTATAAAGGTTCATTAAGAGACAGACTGATCTTAAGCACAGAAACAGGGAAAATATAGTTGTAGTAAAATTAATAATTACATGGGATGCCACTCAAATAACTTTGATACTGGTGAACAATTCCTCACTTCACAGGTGAAATGGCTGTAACTGTCATTTCATTCCTTTCTGTGTGGAGTTTGCATGTTCTTCCATGAGATTTTTCTCTGGATACCACTGGTTTCATCCACAGTTCAAACAAGTGAAGTTATTTAGTGAATCTCAACTGTTGAACAGTTTGCTTGTCTGTGTCTCTCGGTCTGTGCTGTGATTTACTGTCCAGGGCTGCACCCTGCAAGGTTTGACTTCCCTGCCCCACTCTGAACTGCACAAGATATTCTAAAAATGTTATGGGCGAATATTTAAAACTGCCTTTTTTGCGCCATCTGTCATGCTTCCACAAAGTCTCTTCATCAGCACTGAGCCTCCTGACCTGCAGCACTGACTGTTTGTAATTGGATGCCAGCTTCATCACCTGACCTTGTGCATGACGATCTGATGTCACCTCGCTCAAATCAAATGTCCAAAGCATTCTGTAGCCTGCGTTTGTTTTTATTTTTCAATAAATGCTGTCAGGCTATGAACTAAATTAATCTAATCAATCACATTTTGATCACTGCTTGACGTCCCCAAATAAAGAATTTGAATTCTAGGATGTCACAGAATTATAGTACCTGACTCATAGAATGAATACGCTGAGAAGAGAAGATCTGATATTCACATTTTTATTGATGAAGAATGAAACCTATAAGTCAGAGCATCTTGTCCAAAATAACTTCTAAGCCCAATCAGGCAACTCAAATAACACTTTCAGTGTGTTTCATTAATGCAATTCTAAAGAAGGAAAAGGGCGAGCACCTCCCAGCAAACCAATTAGGTTTGCTGTGGTGTTAGGTAACCAATTATTATTCTTAAAAAATGCTGTACAAATTTAGATAAAAAAGATCAGAAATAAAACAAGGCTGAGTCTCAAATAGGCACTTAAGCAAACTCTAAATTCAAAATGAATACTAAAGTTAACTCAATACAGTAATTCACAATTAATACTACAAGTGTAACATGCCTCTAAATAAGGCAACTCACAATTCAATTCGCATTGAATTGCCACTCAAGTGTGCCGTAATCAATCTTACATTAATTAATGCGTTAAAGTGACAGCCCTATTCCACACACACTGCACTGGCCTACCTCAATATTCTGGAAACTCATTCCAACCAATTCTTGGCTCCTAGTGGTCCAACCCTTACTGTTACCTTAACCTTAAAGCACCCCTCGCCATAGTCCAACCCTGAGAGCATGTCTTCACCTAAATCTTTAAGGGGGACTTTATTTTTGTCCGCTTGCTTTAAATAGGTCTCCCTGACATCTGATGTGATCAACCACAGTGTAGATAAAACAAAGCAGTCACCCCCCACCCCAATGCCCCCCTAAGGTAATCCTTCAGAGCTGGCATGACTTAAATAACATGTGCCGGGGCTCTGTGCTTCTGCCCTGTAAAACTGCTAATTCACAGGCTCTCAGGTGGCATCAGGACAACCTTGAACTCTCTACTGATGTTTTGCCACATATTGGGTGAATGAGCGAAAGTGTCCCTGGGCGCAGAACACACATCAATCACACCGCACCCCCTCAAAAAAAAAAAAAGTGAGAAAAACATTCTGTACCCTCACAGTTACAAATGTACACAGTGTTCATTTACGCTCTGGGATCATGCTGGCTGATATGCCACATGATATCAGACAGCTTTGGCAAGCGCTATCATCGAGCTTTGATGACTGAGCGGCAGTGTAGTGCTGCAGGTTGGCGGATCTTGTTTTTTTTTCTCTCTCTCCCTCTCTCTCTCTTGATTAGCTGTTTCACCCAGTTTTTCAGCTTCTCCCAGGCTGCTGTGTATGTTTTTAAATGTACTGTACACATATGAAAACATCATCAGTCATGCAATCTGCTCCTCAGTAAGAAAATAAGCACATTTCCAACAGCCACACTATTGAACAACTTATATATGAAGTATGTGTTCAAGATTATATACATGTTTTATCATTTCATGTCCATTTGGTTACGCACTCACATGCTCCTCATGTCTTTTCATTTATTTCACCACCCAAAAATGATCATTATTAACACCATTTATGTTTTCCCAGAAATCAAAAAACTCTATTCACTTCATCCAACTTAATTATTTGGTTATTCTTTGGGGCTTTGAGTCACACTTCTCATGATGAAAAAAAATATTTTTAATGAGTTGAATCAGTAAAATGTTGCTTTAGTTGTTTTGTTTTGTTTTGTTTTGTTGTTTTATTTTATTAATCTTTGATTTTCACTGTTATTTCAAGTTAAACTTTGGAGATTTAAAGAAACATCTAATGCAATAGCTGAGTCTTAAATGATCATTCCAGTAAAACTTAAACAGAAATCCCAAACTGCTTAGATCTTGGCTTTTCAGACTGGCAAATCTGTCATTTTAGATTTTTAAAAAACTGCAGAACTGTTGAAACTTGATAATATAAAATCATTTTGCTATAGGTATCTGGAATCGTAACAGATTTGAACACGATTTGTGTGATTCTTTAGATTTTGCATAAAATTGGAATCCCAGTTGGGTGTTGCGCAAGACCGCACTCGGGTCTTCAACCTCGCCGTGTCCTGGTGTGTACTGGCACACTAAATACTGGCAGTGGTACAGACTTGGTGCAAGTCATGGAGAAAACATGTTTTCCCGCGCTGTCCTTTGTAAGCAAACAGAGCAGCGCAATACCCGCCTTTGTGACCTTGTGCCAAAGACGAGACTGTGAATGTTTTATTGCCGTCAATGTGTTGTGGACTATGTGTGCGATTGTACCATCCCTTCATTGATCTTATCTGGTCTCTTGCTGCATATATGGCCTATAGCATAATCTCTCTTGCTTCTATAGAAAGAACAAAATGTTCGTTTTGCAAGAAACTGTTGTTTTGAACAATATTTTAGTTTCTGGCTTTCATTTTTTGTGTTTATAGAAAAAAAAAAGAGTGAATCTTGAATTTAAAATAACCTCTTTTAGGAAAGATCATTTTTCTTTTAATGTCATATGTGTAGAGTCCTGAGTGCTCATTTTCTGTTGCATTGTAAAAACAATTAAAACCTGTTAAGTGACTGAATAACGCCTTCCAGCCCACTGGCCAGTCATCCTATCTTTGTCAGATATCACCTCGATTGCACTGTAACGTCAAATTTCTTTGTTCCTCGCAATCAAAATAAGTGCGGGCTTTGTAGTCAGGACATCAGCAGGCAGGGAGATAAGTGATAAAGTGAGATAGGGGGCAGCTGACCCTCTGAGGCAGCAGCAGAGTCATCAGCACACAGGGCAGGCAAACCTGATGACTCAAAGTCGCTCATGTCCAAATTGACTGGCAGGTCAGTGAGTTCGGTGATTGGGTTTGAAGTGGAGGCAGCACGCCGTACGTGGAAGGGCAGGCACATGCGGCGAAGAAAGGCAGCTATGCGTGCACACAGGGAAACACATTCATATGTGAAAGCACACATTCATGTGTTCCTGGAATAGTAATGCGGAGGCCACTGAGGAGGAGATTAGCTGCAATACATAGTAGAGATGTAAACGCTTTGTACAGTCACATCAGCCTGAGTGATCACAAAACAACGCTGACCTAGAATGTGAGGTGCCCCTTTCCTCAAAGTCCTCCCTTACTTCGACTGAAAATATTTACAAGGGAACAGTGGGGAGAGTAATGCGGGGAGCACCCCACAACCGTTTCTTCCACCCTCTGCCCGCATGTTTTGCCCCTCATTACACCAACGCGCCGTGCAGCAGTAAAACCTTTGCAGCTAAGAGTGTTATAAATAGAGAAAATTCCATTCTCGCTGTTAAGTAACTATCTGTTTTATCGAAGTTTTCCTCTCACGGTTTTTAATCCTCTCTGATTCGGCGCACATTCTGTGTGCAATTCATTCCGCATAACAAGTTTTGACTGTCAAATGGAATTTAAAGATGTGTGACGCCGACAAACTTGTCTTTGTTGTGGTTTTTCTCATTAGACTATAGATTATTGGCTATGGTCAGAAACTAGGTCATTCCTATTGATAGAGATAATGGGAAGAGGGGCTAAAGCCGTAAGGAAGGAGATCTCCGTGAACCTGCTGACCTCCTCTTATACACTGAGGCTGCTGTTGCCTCCTCGCTTCATACAGCGGGCTGAGAATCTGGGTCAGGATTCCCTGGATGGAGTTGGAACTACCTCCTGCCTCTGTGACAGCAACAAGCTGAAAGAATGGAAAGTACTGGGGTAGAAGTGAGGGCCCCAAGCGAGGCCCATTCCTGAAATGTCAATATACAACAATAAAGCCACATGTGGGGCCAGAAATTAGTCACATTAAAATGTTTCCTGCCAGGAAAAAAAAAAAAAGCACAACGGAAGCGCTCTGTGCCTGGGTGCTTTTACTACTGTACAGTTTCAACAGAAGAGAAGCCATTGAGGCAAGGGTGACTGAGGTGAACTGCTGTCAGTGATTCAGAGAAGCAGAGGTCACTCAGAGTGTACAGTGAGCAAAGCTCTGTGAAGAAAGTGAACACAATGTTCTGGGAAGCTTCACACTAAATCAGAAGAAGATTTTCACTTCAGAGTTTGCTTTTAAGCAAAAAGTGCTTCAAATTCAACTCTGGATACCAAAATGAACTTCTCTTTGTTGAAACGTGAACAAATACATCAAATGAGCACTACATTGAGGAAACTACTTGTTTCTGGCAATTCTTATCTGCACTACACCGCAAATCAGTTGAAGTTAAGCCCATGATGCTTATTTCACTCAACTCAATCTGTTTGATGGCTTCACATCCGTCAATCCACCACATTATCTTTCTTATGTTTGCATGGCGGCTGTAACTAATCCCAGTGTGCTATGATGACAGGCAGGAGACGCCTTGAACAGCGTGACTGCATTACAGGGAAAAACACAGAGATACAGAGAAACACACGCATCTATGATTTTTGGATCGTGTACATGGAAGCCAATGAACACACAGGAAGAACATGCAAACCGTGAGTAGATAATGATGCAGACAACACCACCAAGGAGCCGTGAAAACTTTACATCTTAAAAGAAAATTAATAAATGTATCTGAAAACATAATATCCAAAATAAAAATCTTTAATCTGTTCCAGAAAGTTCCTGAAAAAAGAAAAGTGCAAATTTAATTAGGACAACTTGAGAGACGTGGGAAACGCTGATTTACCTTATAAAAGAAGATGCATTGCTGAAGCCATTTTTTAATGTCGTTCCTTCCCTTGTAATAAGGTGAATGTGGAGTGTTTGTGGTCTTACGTAAGTTAATGTGCTCTTTCATCTTGGCCCATTTAGTTATATCATTGCCCCTGCTGGTTGGCTATAATGATGAATAAAAAAATCAGCCTGTTAAACAGCTGGAGAGGTGACCTTACTCTCCCCTTTACATTATTAATTGGCTGGTTTACTCACCAGGGATAGCACACATTACTAAACATCAGTGTGAATGCAGCAGAAGCTATTTTAAAGATGTGGTCCTGAACTGAGGTCACATTATCACCTTAATGCTTAAGAAGATATTCTGAAAGCTGTTTAGATTTTCTTTTCTTTTTTTTTTTTTTTTTTTTTTACGAAAACATTGATAAAAATGAAACAAAACAATCCTGCTTGACGAGTCAGACCAGTGAAAAGGCAATTAACACATTTAAATAGTAAAGTATCATTTTTTAAAACTGTCAGACACATGCTAAATCAAAAGGAAAAAAAATACATTTGATTACTTTGATCAAAGGAGTTATTTCTAGAAAAAATTCAACTGTTGTTTGCAAGTTTTGTGTATTTCCACTTCAGGGTCACGGGGTGCTTGAGCTGATCCCAGCTGACAGTAAATGCAGATTGCAGACTGGCCACTAATTCACAGACACCACATGTTTTCTGGACTGTGGGAGGAAACCGGATTACTCAAAGAAAAGCCGTGTACACACACGGAGAACATGGAAACTCCACACAGGAGAGCTCCAAATTGATATTCCAGCTGTGAGCCAAGCTCTCTAACCACGACACCACTGTGCGTCTGGGCTGCTCCCTTCTGGGATCGCCTTAGCGGATCATGTAATCCCGGTGTTTGATTTGGCGGAATGCTGATGCCAGATGCCCCTCCAGAAATAACCAGGGAGCTACTGGTTACAAGCTTGCTTCTTTACCTTCTGGACCACCATTACTGCTGGTCATGTTTTATCCTGTTTTCACATTTTGAGTGTGTTTAATTTCTTCCATTTAGTGTAGGAACATTAACAGTCTCCCCAAGTAGTGTATCAAATTACATCTTGACCTCGGGTGAGAGGGACCTGGGTTTGAATCCCATTTGCTGCAGGAAGGTCACCCGGTGCAAAAAAAAAAACCAAAAAAAAAAACGATCCAGGCCTACAGTGGAAGTCAACTTCCTCTGACGACCCCTGCTAAACGGTGCAGCCAATAGACAATTAGCATCAGAGCCAGAACATGACCACAAATGTTCCTGTAAGTACATCTGAGAGACAAAGTCATCAATAAGTGAGAACTGTTTTTATAATCGGTTCTGAGTGCAGCTTCAGATATTTTGAGAAATAGAACACTAACCCAGCAAATCAAAGGCAAAATTAACTAAAGACGGAACTCATCAATATAAAGATGTAGAAGATGTACAGTACAGATGGAGTAGATGTGCATTGTGCGGTAATGTGCCCTTCCCTCAGCGTTGGCGGTCCCAGGGTTGTCAGTTTGTCCCTCCGTCTTGCGTTGTCCAAGCCGTTGTTGTCAGTGGAGTGCAAGCACTGTGCAGTGCAGTCGTCACTGTGAGAGAAGGTGTCAGAGATGATCGCGATTTTGTTGACTGACCACACTGCGAAAAAGGTGAAGTACATAACTCAAGTTCATTTTTGTCTGAAGCCTGAAAATCTTCAATAGATATGTCTAGAGACTGAAAGAGGGACTGTACCAATAAAATCAAAATTGATGGTTGTAAGGGAAAGGAACAAAACAAACAAACAAAAAAAGCCCAATGGTGACGGTTGGAGAAAGCAGTCTTACATAGAAACTCAATGTATTATTGCTTTTACAGTATGTTACTTAAGAATGGCTGTGCGACTGTCATAGGGCTCAGAGGGGAAGTGGGTCAAGAGCAATTTTCAATATGCTCTCATTGACCGACTGTATTCCTTGTTTTTGTTTTTTTCTTCTTGATTAGGAAGTGCGCCTTAAAATAACAGATTGTCCCTCCACTGACAGGCCTGAAGATTTACAGTATGCGGTGACCTAGATTCTGTCAGCTTCGAGTCAATAGGTTAGCAGGTGTGATCCTTCTCTGTCACCCAAAAGCCAGTTTTTGAGGAAGTGCAACAAGTGCACTTGTATTTGACAAGGTCAGTGGTTGCTGTGAGAAATTTTTGTGTGGTGTCTGTCATTGGTGAGGCTTTCTCTTGGAAGAGCATCAGCATTCTGCCAAACTGACACCATCAGAATCACAGTGAAAGGGTTCATATTTCAGAGTTTCTTACAAAAAAAAAAAAAAATCTTTTTAAAGTGTACTTTAGTGAGCTGTAACAGTAAGTGGTTCGTGATCGCACTTCTACCTTCTTTAATTCTTCATCTCATCACTGCTGAAACAGGCCCAATGAACTTGTCGCTTTCATTGCTGGCACACCGTGGTACACTTTGACTCCTCCGCCGACCTGAGCCTCAGAGGTAAATTTGTCAGAGTTTTGACCCTATGATAGAGAGTACCCCCATGGCCCCATCAACTCATCGCCCTGCCTCTGTTATCTTATCATTATAAACAGAAGCCCTGGGCGGATGTCATCATGCACTGATGTCCTGTCAGCCTGCCTGCTGGTGGGCATTCAAAGGAGACCGTGCATGGCATAACGCTGGGAGGTTTGCACAACAAAATTCATGCAAAGTTCGGTGTCCAGTGGACAAACACGACTCAGGTTGCCTCATTTAGTTTGCCTGGCGGTGAGGGAGTGAAGGAGGCATTCTTCAGCGGACCCGTATTGTGAGTGAGAGGCAAAACCACAAGAACTCTTCATTTGTTCCACTGTACGTGAACTGTTATCTAGATGAGAGCAAATGGAACAACAGTAATATAATATGTTCACTGTTCAAATTCTACACTGAAAAATATGGTGATCACTGTCGCCTGATATTCACAAGGACTTTTTTTTTCATATCCACCATCTTTTATCAATTCATTCAACTCCAAATAGATTTTCAGTCCATCACAGTTTACACGGAGATAAGCAGTCATTCACATTTAGATTGAAAAGACTAATTCAGGGACACCAGTTTGACTCAAATACAGTTTTTAGATTGTGAACGAAAACCAAGAACAGGGAGAGCGTGCAAGCACCACCTATAAAGGACCCCTGGTCCAACTGGACTCACAGTACGAACTGGCCAGTGTGTTAACTACTACATCACAGTGTGGCCAGAACCTTTTTTTATATATTGTATTCATCCTCTACAGTAGCAGATGAACTCAAATTTTATTCACAGATGTGTAATCGTTGCGGTTTTCCAAAAGAAAATCAAAATCAAATCATTGATAAGATTTTTTTTAATCCTCTCATAGTTATTGCTGTAAGATTTAATGTGGATTTCTCGCCTATTTTCACTGTTTTTATTTTATTTTACAGTTATTCCCATGATGAATGTAAACATCTGAAGCTCCTACTATGCCAGATTAGTACCACTTATAGAGTATATGCAGCCTGTCATGTACCCACCTTTGCCGGAAACGCCAGAAATCTGTTGCCCAGTAATGCAGGACAAACCAAAGTCATCAACGCATCCAGTGGCATTCAACTTTAAATCTTTTTATAGTTGTTCAAATGTTTTATTTTGCAATCTAAAGTGGCGGATAAAGAGTTACAATGTCTGATATGTGGGATACTTCCTCAGCAGAGGGAGAAAGTGTGCAGAGGCCAAAAGTTTTTCAACTTGTTTTGTAAAACATTCTGGATTGTGATTCATTTTCCCTGGCTGGGATTCTTCCTCCTCTTTCAAAAACTTTAGGAATGTAGCTCATCGACATCCTCATTTAATTTATTTCTGGCATCTTTTGAAGCTGCTGGTACATTGGACATGACATTCTTGAGTGATGTGCTTGTTACGGGAACAAATGAATAATTACTGATCCTTTCCTGCAGATTTTGGTAAAGGCCTGAAAAAAGCATTCATGTCCTCTCAGAAACTGCATCTGGAAATCTGTTCTCCTGGAGTCAGATGGCTGAGGTCCTGATAAATGGTTTTACATAACTGAAAGAAGGGAAATAAATGGAACTTTGTTTATCAGTGAGAGTTTTTGTGACAAAAATTACTGTTTAGAAAGGGGTTCATCTATTTCAGTGTCGGGCTGGATTTTGGTGTAGGGGTTAGCACTGCTTCCTCACGGTGAAATAACACTGGTTTAATATGAGTTCAGGGCCTTTCTTTTATGTATATGCCTTTTATTCAAAGTCAACAAGGACCATGGATGAATGACAGTCGGTTGAACTGCTTAATATCAATCTCTTCCGATTCTGTGGTGACGTCCACCAATGCAAAACACCAACGTCATCCAGGCACATCGTGCTAGATACGTCATGTCGGTACGCTGCCAATGCCTGCAGGAAGATAGTTAAATGAAGCCAATAAATTATAGAAGGGAAAACTCTTGTGATAGGTGAAGACGGAGAGGTTGAATGGGGTGAATGTTTTGCCTCAATGAAAACCTGCCAACTGTCACTATGGCACTGGTTGTTCCAGTATTTTCTGCAGCATTTCTATTGGTTGTTAGTGGGTGCAGCACGTCTTGTAGCAAGAATCAGACTGTGTGGCGTAGCACATCTTTGGTCACGAGACTGTGACAGCGGCCATCTGTAATCCGCTTTGATTGTATGACACAAGACCAGTAATGTTAAGCAACAACTAAAAGTTTGATCATAATCCAACATATTGTGTCTGCAAACTCGCATTGAAATAAAAAAAAGGATCAAACATACTGAAATCTTGTTGAATGCAGCACAACCAGAACAGTATGTGACTCCATTCAGTTTTTTTTTTTTTTTTTTTTTTGTGCCCGGTCATTGGGCAGAATTAACGTCTGCCCCGGGATGTTAAATAATCTCTGTACCAACTGTAATCTTGAATTTCTTCACCGTTAGTTGAACTGATGTCACAGAGCAGAGAAAAGGAGCCACTTTTGTTATCACATCTGATTCGAAGCATGTGTGTTCAGACATGAAAAGACTTTGATGATGAGAGCTCCACTCCTCCGCACTGGATGACAGTGTTGTTTACTGCTGAATGATGAACAGTTCTGCACTCGCGTAACCTCCATTGCAACAATAACCAGACCACTGGGTTGCACAGAAGAGCAATTACGCACACTTCCAGGAAAAGTCCTCACTCCATTTTTGCATGACATGTGGCATGTGTTACTTCTCATTCATAAAGAGAAACTGAGCAAACAGTACAGGCGAAGAGATGTACACTCCCTGCTGCTCACTGGGTGAAAAACATTCCTGAGCATACAGTAACAATATCGGGTTTCACTGGGAAAAGAACTATATGGTTCAATGGATGTAGTAAACACGAGGAGAGGAACTCGGAAATGGAGGATTAAAATCATCAAAACAAGCATGTTGGAACAGTACAGCAGCTCAAACTAAACTTCCTCTCAGTAGAAATATGTGTTTGTGCCTTTTCATGTGTGAAAGGGGCTCACATGTGGGAAAACAAGTCATTACAGCCACTTTTACTCCCACAGAAATTAGTTGCGCAAGGCAATGTTTTGATCCCTCTCGATGCAGATGTACTTTAAGAATCAGGGCAAAAGCTGGAGGAGTGGAGACGGAAAGAGAGGAGAGAAAATAAAAACAATGCCGCCGTCCTTGTGCAGGCATACCCGCACTTCCTGTTGTCAGTGGATAATTTTCCTCATGTCCCAGTCTCCTCAGACCACCGAGCAAGAAAGCTTTGAGGTTTTTTTTTGTTTTTTTTTTTATTCGGTGCACACGTTCAATACATCAGTGTTTCTCTCACAGCAATCTGGAAATGTATTCTCCCGGCTTTTAACGGCATCTATTTCACAGCACAGCCAGCCTTCATCTATCAACTCTCTGCCACCGACTTTCTATTTCTGTTTTTAATAAAATGTTGTTAACCGCATAGGACCAGAGCCTGCAGACAAATAGAAAAAA
The DNA here is from genome assembly GCF_902148845.1 of Salarias fasciatus. Classification (NCBI taxonomy): domain Eukaryota; kingdom Metazoa; phylum Chordata; class Actinopteri; order Blenniiformes; family Blenniidae; genus Salarias; species Salarias fasciatus. The sequence goes on from NC_043749.1 coordinate 19,131,695, forward strand.
AACTCTTTGGATTTTGGAGGAAGCAGTGAATTCCAACCATCTTACATGAGCTTCCAGTCAGTCCTGGGAGGATGGCTGAAGGAACGTGCAGAACCACAAAAATCTGATAACAAAGTTAATACTCCCGGCCAGTAGTATGATACGGATACATTGTACAAAAACATTTTTAGAATGGAATTATAAAGAAGGTTATTAGAGCCGATATCTCAGAAATGATACAAAGGCGCAGACCAGTGTTAGCAACAACCACCAAATATTAAACGAACATGCCAAGATAAAAGATAAAGTAAATACCTTCTTCGCAGACAACATGCCTGCATTTTTAGAAAATGCTCAATAAAGTTTGTTTCTCCGCTCACTTGTCTTTTAGAGATGTGTATTTTTATGGTGGGTCCATTTCATTTTGAGTAGATTACCCTTGGTTCCTCCACATGACCTTGTACCTATAGGTCACATTAGTTCTCATTTAGGCAAACAAACAAAGCAAAGCCTGAAAAAAATCAAATACTGTATGATGGTTATAGTGATTTGTCCTCTTGTCTAACAGAAAATATCACCAGTTCAGGTGTGAGTGTGAAGTTTGCATGTTCTTCTTGGATTGTGTGTTTTTTCTTAATCTGAGTTCTCCGGTTTTCTCCCACAGTCCAAAAATATACTTTTTAGAATAATTGCTGACTCTAGATTATGCCTAGAATGCGAATGTGTCTGTGGAGAGGTTGAAATGATAGATGATGCTCCTTTCTTTATGTAATGATCTTTGAAGCTACAGTTACAGCGTATTTCTTATTTAGAAGAAAATAATGACTCCATTGAGTCTGTGGCATTAGCCAAGCCTTTGCTCAACAACGTGTAAACAAAGTGTAGACTGGACCGCCTTGTTGGTAATACCACATTAACAAGAGCAGCCAAGCACTGATAACATACACATTACAGGAGGAGGAGTGAACACCGAGTCCTTCCAGTGGACTGGAATATTGTGCTGAAATAACTTTGATAATATCTGCGGGACACAGCCAGTGAAAACATGTTATGTGCTGTTCTGACTCTTAATGAAAGAGACATTCAGTTGTGTAACAACATTACGGCTTGAAACTCTTTATTGGTCAGACAGCATCTGATACCATTTTTCCACTCCTTTCCAACTGTGAAACTGGTGTTGAGCTCCCCAAAGGAAAAAAAAAAAGAAAAAAGAAAAAATCAGCCATGTGTCTGCTTTACTCTGCTTCTCAGTTTGGACGTTGTGCTCTCAAGGTTTTAATTCAGGATTTACAAATTGATGTAGGCGAAAGTATCTGCACAAAATGCACAAATTGGAACTAGCGAAACACACAGCACGAAAAGAAAGTGTGTGGCTTCATAGAGAGGAAATGCTGCCCTACAATTTCTCCATGTTCCAAAAGTAAGTCATTGAGTAGTTCTGAACATTTCACTCAGACTGGCCAGCAGTTTGGATGTGAGAAAACAGACAATAGTTTCTCTATAAAAAAGCCTTTTTTCCTTCTTCTTTTTTTATTTTTTTACATCAAACTACACGATGAATGTGTTTTGCAGAACTCCACTAGGGCTGCTATTTCCATTTGTACAATTCACTGTTTTTCTCTTTGGGATGTTCTGAACAGCTGGAAACACTTCTGCTTGCACAGGTTGTGCAAAGAAAATTGTTTTGAGCTTTCTTGAGCGTTAAAGGTTACAGACAATTCGTCGCTGTGGTCCAGACTGAATCATCTGAAGAAAAACTATTTGAAGGATAGTCAGCCCGTTTTATAAAAACATTTAGGTATCGTCTGACATTTCTGTGTCTTCATTCAGTCCAAGCATGATGTCTGTTTCACCCTCCTCCTATTATAGTCTGCAGACTTTAATTCGACTATTTTTGTATCAGTGATAAAGTTGTTTTTCTCTCTTAATGATTTTCCGTTCTGCACATCAGTTACGATCTAGCGCTGGAACACAGCTCTTTTGAAGTCTGCCATGTCTTTTGCCTGCTCCTGCTAAAGCTCCTTGGCCTGTGCTGCCTTCACGCTTCAATCAAACCTCAATCAAACGGCGCCCGAGTTCATTATACTGAGATTAAACATAGTGTGGTTATTTAGCATATATAAAAGTTCAGAAAGCACCAATCACTTATCCTCAGCTGTACCAGCCCAGCCTGACAATCATCCTGAATAAACCAAAACGTTTGACACGAACAATTTTTCGACATTATAAGTCTTCAGTCTAACCCTGACTGGACTCTGAAACAGATTCTCCACGCTGAGAATAACCAGCTAGCTTCAGTCACTTTTAATAGATAGTTTTCTGTCCTTATTGATTGTTAAAGGTGGCTGAATAAACTTCAGTGAACAGGTGCAGCTCCAGAAAGCCTGACCTTTTGTACAGACCGCTGAGCAAATATTTATACAATTTTTGATTCGGACTTGAAATTCATGCCATTTGGATACATTTAGATATAATCGAAAATTAAATACTTATCAGAATATTTCCAGATGGATATGTTTAATTAACAAAACAATAGCTATTTTACTGTAAATGTTGACCCTCGTTTTGAACTGGAGTTTTTTTAGTTCAGGTCAAAAAGTCAGTAGATCTGCACAGTGGCTATCAGTCCAGTGTGTGCATGCTCGTGCCACATGCAACATTACACACGTGCACACATGTGATCCCGTGTGTGCAGGTTTCCCTGTGCGTGACTGTGACCGTGATTCAGCACAATTCCCAACTTTTTTCTCTTCTTGTTTTTCTCTTTGCGACTGTTTTTCTATCGTCTTCACTCACGTTTGCGAAGTCTGATGTGGTTTCAACCAACTCATCACTCACGCTGGTTGTTACAACATCTGTCTGGCCTCAGTGCCAGGGCACAGGCCGTGCCGACGCCGCGTGTTGATGTCGTGGAGAAATGAAGCCCCGAGGTCATGCAGCCTGATCAAAAGAGGGTTTTAAAATGCTGTTTAGTACTCTTGGGCAGGGCAAGATTGGTTGTTTTGGAAAGCTTGGCAACGTGTGTGCATGTGTGTGTGTGTGTGTGTGTGTGTGTGTGTGTGTGTGTGTGTGTGTGTGTGTGTGTGTGTGTGTGTGTGTGTGTGTGTGTGTGTTCAAGGTAAGGAGGGCACGGAGACTCTGCTCTGTTATGAGCTGTTCAACTGAGGTGAGATATTCGTTGGAAAGGAGCCAAATTGTTGAGTTCAGAGGGGTCCTTGTGTACCCTGCTCTGAACTCCTGCAACCTCGTCAGTGTGTGTGTGTGTGTGTGTGTGTGTGTGTGTGTGTGTGTGTGTGTGTGTGTGTGTAAGAGGTGAAAGGGTTGGTGGTGATAGGAGTGAATAAGCTAAAAAACATGCACTGGTCGACCTCGCCTTTGCCAACAGCGTGGAAGGTGATGCCCTCCTTAATCCCCACACACAGGCATGCACGCATGCGCGCACGCCACACACAGACACAAAAGGCTAAACGCTACTACGTGTAATACCTCCCAACTTGAAAGGCCTTTTATCCTCAATAAACCCACGAAATGAGGGCACGTACTTATTGCCGTTCTTATGAAGTGAACACAGAAAGTATGCACAATGTTAGCATCAAACATTCCACTGCAATATCAAATAGATATGTATATACCAAAAAAAGTATTTATTTATTTATTTTTGTCATTGAACCAAAAGAACCAAAAGAAACACTTGCTGGTTGGCTCATGTGTGGTATAATCTGTCCTCATGCTGTGTGTTGGGCGGAACCCAAGACAAGGCATGTTGGCTTTTTACTGTGGTATTTCTGTCAGCTCAGATTCACTCACATCTTACAAAAATGCCCAAATATCGATACAGTTTAATCAGCAACCAACTACAATCTGCTTCAAATTAAGTATATATCCAGAAAAGCCCATTAACACAAGTTTGGGATCTGTTGAGCGCTCCGACCTTAACCTGTGGTGGGTTCAAAAACTCTCGTCAAACTTGATCAGCTCATTTCGAAGCACAAAGACACGGGCTTTTCAAACTGATTTTCACTAATGGACCAGAGCAATTGCACCGGGGCTGGTTTGATTTGGACCAGACCTGACAAGTGTGAGCACACCCTGAGACGACAGGGAACATTGGAGGCGTTATGTCATCGACCTGAACACTAAAGAGTCATCCTTTAGAGCAAAGTCGTGTTGCTACTCGCACACTTTCCGACTATCCTTACTCGAACCGTACAACCTGTTGATTCATACTGAGGTTTTCTGGAAGAAATGTCTGCCTAATCAAATTAAAGGTTAGAAGGTGATGTAGGCGACGGTAAGATCAAAGTAATGCAGCTCTGATGCAACTCACTGAAGCATTCCCACATTATTTTCACGAGGTCCTGCAGTTTCCCAATCAGTGCAACAGGTGATTAGATACAACTCACTGTCATGCTGACGGCAAACAGATTAGAAACAGAATCAGGTTTCTCTTGTCTTTCACCCACTTTTTGAATCCACACAAATAGCTTCAGAAACATCAGGAGTCTCCATAACTACATGTAAGTGTAAAGTCTTCTCAGACTCCTAAAACCATTAAAAACAATCACATACACTATGGGCCTCTTGTTTTTGCTTTTTGTTTTTTAATCACCATACTGGTGAAAAGGGTTTCCCATGTTCTTATTTTGACATTTATTGTCTTGTATTTTTACTTTTTTGGGCATTAACATTTAAGCATTATCCATTTTTGTTCTTATAATGCTGTAAAATGTAAATTGTACTTTGGAAATCACATTATATTCTATGTCAACTTTCAGATGTCAGTACCTGACTACTCCAACTGTCCACCCATCCATCCATTCATCCACCCATCCATCCATCCACCCATCCATCCATATTCAATACTATATCCACGCTTGGACCCAATCCCAGCTGACTTCATACATGTAGATCTGTTTTGGGTTTTTTGGGGGAAGCCAGAGAAAACTCATGTATGCACAGAGAGAGCATGCCAACTACACACAGAAATATGCTTTTTGCTGGTTTGCTTTTACATGATCATTGCTATCGGTAGGTTTATTGCTTTTCTTCATATTCAGTTTTAATTCAACACTTTCTGTATAAAGACTGCTTTAAATACATTGAATGTATTGTATCTGAAGCTTTCTGGATTGTCAGAAATTCACTAGCTTTTTGAAACCGGGTCTCAGTTTTTTGGTGATTCTGTTTAGCATCTGTGGAAGTTCACAAAAACACTGGTGGATTAAAGATGCCTATAAACGGAGTTTTATTTTATTGACATATAAATCACACAAAATAATGACTTCACATGTGCCACAAACCACAAATTAGAAATTTCTATTGCATTTTTTTGTAATCTTAATTGACAGAAGTTGCTCATATTTCTGGGAAAACACTCTCACAGTTTTCATAATAAAGTCATCCTCTTTAAATCTGTTTGTCCTCACTGTTGCTACATTTAATGCTGATGACCTGACGACCACTCAGAGGCTCGTAAACTCGCAGTAAAAAAAAAAAAAAATGAATTCTGAAATCAACAGGAGGCTACAAATGTTTGCTCTTCCACTTGTTTTTCCTCGCGCGCTAACGTATGTGGTGCATGCGTACAGTGTGCGGGGTGTTTTTCGTGTGGACAGGCTCTCATCTCATGTGGTATGACTGTCGGGGGGGCCAGCGGGGCCACAGAGTGACTGACCTCCCTGCAGATGTTATTACACATCGATGAGGCCACCCATCTGATCATTAACCCCTTACTGCATCATAACCCCGCGGGTGTGTGTGCGCGCACGCGCGTGGGCGCGCATGTGTGTCCGCGTGTGCGTGTCTGTGTGTGTGCACGACCCTCTTTCTGGCCCATTCCGGCTCTTTCCTAACTCTGTTTTTGCTACTGTATTTCATTTAACCGTATCGATCTCTCCCTGAACCACCTCCTGAAGGTCTCTCACTGGAGGACTCTGATCTGCACTTTGTAGCTGTAAACTTGTTGTGCTCTTTTTCTGGACAGAAAGTTCGAAAACAGGCTGTTAGTCATCTCACACTCAGCGGCCTCGCTTTCAGCAGTCAGAGTTTAACTGCTGGTAAAAGTCTCTTGTAAAACTTGTGAGATGTAGTTACTCTTAATAATGCATCAGTGACACTTTATTGGGTGGTAAATATTATTTCACCGTAGCGGAAGTCATTTTGTCCAAAAAAGAGCACTGTAAAACTTTAATTGCCTCTGCTGGGCTTTGCGTTAAGCCTCTGTGGGGCCTGTTTTACTGCTATCATTTGTGTTCAGTTATAACGTGCATCAGAAGAAGGAAATCGAGTGTGTTTGAGAGAGCAGCTTGTGTTGCCACTGAGGATCAGATGAAACCGAAAAAAATCAATCAAAGAGCACATGAAGGCTCCTTGAAATGAATGAAAGATGTTCCGATTTATTTGCTCTCATGGTCTTCATCATTAGACTAAAACTGTTTGAGCCGTCTTTTAATCTGAGAAGAACTTCTTGTCCAAGCTGAAGTCTCTCTTCCACCAAAAAATGTGTTTTTCTTTTTGTTCCCACAACTTAATGTTCAAGTGACTCATGCCGCATGATGAATGTCTAGTGAATAAAAGCCTGCTGTTTTCACAATTGTCACCTAAAATGTGAACGTTTGTCTACTGCCAACACTCATGTCTTAAGGAGCTGAGTCACACCTGGTAAACTGACCTGTTCTCTTTGGTAAACCTCCTAATGCCTCATCAAAGATTGGTCACAGAGGGTCACAGGGTCGAACAAACAGTTTGTCGATAGCACTCATTTACGGTAAAACAACACGGAGAGTGAACTTGCGCATGGGAGGCTTCTGTGCGTTGGCAGCGGCGTGTTTATTTGTTTGACCCGAGTCCTGTGTTCTGTGTTCTGGATTAACGGCATGTGGAGGAAGTCGGGGCCCTGCGGTCTGCAGCCTCCCGGGGAGCACAGAGGAGGCGTCCATCTGTTTATCATTAAAGGGTCGATCTGTCAACATGACCTGATCAAATAACTGTTACACATTTTGGCAGCTGTGCGTGCACTACTGTTTGTGTCGGTTCATGTGTTGTGTTAATGTGTGTATCTGGTTATTTGTTGTCTATTTTTTTTTTTTTTTTTTTTTTTTTGAAGCTGGAGGACTTTTGCCAAGTTAACTAGTAGCTGTTTTCTATTTGTTGTGTGTTGCTCGTTTGTTTGCTCCGCTCAGGATTTAGAATTTCACAATCACAACCTCATTTTGCTTCATCTTGGAATTTAAAGGCTTACCGAGAGCCCGCCCATCGAGATATCTCAGATGATTCAATACCACAGGGGGGGAGGCTGGAGTTGGTCCCGGCTCACGATGTGCCAATTCATCACAGTGCGAGCAGAGAGAGCCAGACAGCCACACACTTTAGCTACATTTACATGGTCACTTTTTAGTCAGTCTGATTAAAAACTTTGCGATGGAGAGATCGCGTTGTCCCATTTTCGCGCTGTGACGTCTCAAGATGTACTCACTCGACTAATCAAGCTTGTGTTTGTTTCTACATGTCCTTTGAAACGTCAACACCAAAGACACATTCTCCCTGTTCAGATTGTGACTGGGAATATAAGATAATGTGTTGTCTACTGCATCGATTAGTTGTGTTTTGCCATTGCTGTTTTTCTCAAAAAGTTACATAACAGACATCTGCAAAAAAAAAAAAAAAAAAAAAAAAAAACAACTCCTGCAGCGGGATGTTTCAACTCGCCATAAACATGGACTCTGATCAGAAACAAGGTAGCATCACCTTCTCCGATCCTACAGTGATTTCAATCACGCAGGGCCAATCTAATGGGAAAGAAATGTTTACACGATAGAATTTTAATTAATTATGGTCGACGAAGCTGCAGAGACTCACAGTCATACATAATGACAATTTAGAGTCACTGATGACGCTCAGAAAGGTCTCTGAACGAGAAAACTAAAGTAACGGGAAAAAACGAATGCACGGCCAAAATGCAAACTTCTCACATGGAATCCAACTGGATTCTCACCGGGGATATTCTCACTTTGAAACGAGTGGAAACACAAACAACTGACATATTACATTTATAGAACAGATTCATTCATAAGCAGAAACCATCAATTCACTGAATGAACAGCGTCTATAGAAAACATGAGGTTTAATTAATTAGCTAATTCAACCCAAACATTTTCTCATAATGAACTCAATCAGTACCACTTCCTCATCTGCCCACGATGTGTTTTTTCTATTTTTCTATTTGTTGGTGATAGACTGTTGTCATGTGACTGTGCACAGGCCCAAAGAGGGTTAGGCAAATTTTATGGGTTATAATTCTTTTTTATGATATCCATCCTTGTGACAGAATTTTACTTTCCTGAATAGAAATAGCCTAAACACTTAACAAATAGGAGGATGCATCAGTTTGAGCAAATCTATCACCATTGATTCATGACAGTGATTAAAAGAAAAAACTATTGATATTGATAGTGGTAATTCTAATATTGTTATACAAACAAAAAGAAGTCATAGCGGTCAAAGACGTCATTGATTCGAAATACCATTGAGTTGGTTACATAGATTTCGAGTGAAGGTTGCAAAAGATTTTTTCAAACTGTGATTGTTACATAACCCCTTTCAAATACACCTCAAAGACAAAGACAGAAGAATGTCAATTTCCACACTCAATATCTTACTTTCACCAAATGACTCGGTGCATGGACGCGAGCAAAGTTCCCCGCCATTGATTTGCAGCCCTGTTCAGTAAGGACAATGAGAAACAATGCTATCAATCGTACAGTGTAACCTCTTCTGAGCATACATTGATTGGATACTTTCTGAGGATCTCTGAAGGGAAGAAAAAGGCCTCATGAACTAAATTCAAGTTTGGGCAGATTTTTCATCCGTTCAGATAAAGAAAGGCTGGATTCCATAAGGACGTGTCCGACACTGTGCCTATAACTGCAAACGCTAGTCATCTCTTCACATTGTGTAAATCTACAGCATTGCAAGATCTCTTTGTGCATCCGCATGAGCCTGAAAGACAGAAACCTTGTTGCATATTATACTGAACACTACAAACACTATATTACCTTGGTATTGTTAAACATTGTTAGAGTCACAGAGTGCAACACAATAAAAGTAACAGTCCTTTTACGGCAACAATAAAGATAAATAATCCTGTCAACCTGAGAGATAAATGTATTCCATTAGTTTAAATGTCAAATACTCATTTTAAGAGTGTGACGAGAGCTCCATGTCTTGCGTGCACAGGACAGAAGCCTGTCAGACTGTGAGCTATCCAAACTTCTATTTGTGACCTGTGGGGGGCAGTAATGTTGTCATAACAACGGCTGAACTTCATGCTCAGGCCACAACACCTTGGGGAAAAAAAATGACCAACTTTTGAGGAGCATTACACATTCTATTTATCACTAAAACTGTGCATAAAACTCTAACATTTGCTTTCTGAAAAAATGGTACGATGGAATCCTTTAAGGGTCTTTAAATGCAGTTAATCCAGGAACCAGCCGTGGTTACACTGAACTGACAACCAATCAAAAGAAGTCAACAAACTGAGCAACTGTGGTAAATAATAATCAAAGGAAAACTTCATCTAAATGTGGATGAAAGCCAAGTTCCACAGAATAGGTCTCCTGAAAGTCGACCAGACTGTCAATCAAGTATCCCCCTAACTATGAACACTGAAACGCACTATATAAAATTCAATTTTGACTCATTTTCAGGCGGACCATCTGATCTCTCTTCTGGACCGTGAAATCTAATGTAAAAAACCATCAAAAACAAACAAAAAACAAGAAAACAATACTGAGCTGTAGGAAGTTGTAGGATTCAGTTTTAATCTATTAAACTCTGTTGCATTTTTAAAGAGTCATTTAAGAGCACAAACTTTGACATTTGCATCTCCTATTCCTCTCAGACAACTGACACAGATTCTATACTGCCGTCATGTTTGGCATTTTCACTCCGAGCCTTTAATGGATGGAGAGAGCACATAAAAACACTGCCAAGTGTTATAACACAGCAGGAGTAACCTTGCCTTTGATTTCTCAATCAGCCTCTTTGCTTTGGAGGGCTGCCAAGTGTCATTCACCTGAAATGTGTGTAGTGATGAACTCAAAACAAGTGTCATGTGTTGCCTTTGTGGGTACAGAGATGTGGAGAAGGGGCTTGGAACTTCAGAGAGATGTGGAGGAGAAATGGGAAGCTAAAAAGAAAAAAAAAAACAGCTTACTCCCTGCCAAGCTGATTATTTCTGTTTTCTATGCAACAGCAACTGTTGGACATTTCCACAGACCACTAATACAATGAATCTCCAGAAAAAACTATGTTTTAATTCTGCGATCCAGCCCAAGTGTGGATAGTCTTCAGAACATAAACTATACTTGGTTAGATTCGACTTGAAAACATTGCCTGAGTTGACTTGTTTGCTTTGTGCCATTCCAGCACTCAAGCAGCCGTCTCCAGAGGGAAGGGCCGCAATTTTATTCATCTGGCTGAGACGTAAATCAAAGCAAGAGTGGATGCATGCCGGTGCAACTCAGGTTATGCAACGTTTAATCACGCACTGAACAGTAGCTGTAATGGGAGATGAAACTATTTACAAAAAAAGTGTCTGTGGTGAGTTTTTTTCCTCCCTCCTTTAAAAAGATAAGCTTGCCTCCATGATCCAGCTTTGTATTGCAAACTCTGCAACACCTTGAACTCTGTTTTACTGCTTCTTGCATTTTGTCTCTGACCAGTAGAGACAAAAAGCTACGAAGTTATTGTGAAAAGCATGAGTGAAACTTGTAATGCAGTTACGTTACAGTGTGCTTGTTTACTTGGCAGACATGAAAAACAGTTGTAGAGCTGCAGAGCTGCTGTCTCTCAGTCATTCAGCTTACTGGTTACTATTTCACTCAACTGAAGTTTACTGGAAGATGATAACCTCTTCAGCAGGATACTGATTTTATTCTTATTCTTTCTCAAGCTAATAATTCATTGCACTATAAAAAAAATACTGTATTTATTGAATAATTTGCTTTGTCTGTTGGATTTCTAGAATTTGAGAAATAGATGCAACTTGTGCCATATATCTGAACCCGAATGTTTTGTTTGACAGTGCACTCAAATCATGCATTTTGAAAAAAATGCAAAAATGAACTTAATGGTTTTACACATGTACTTGTAGAATAGTTCATTACAAACAACTGAATATTGTATCAAATGTATCATTTGGCTTTCAGAAGCTTTACACAAGTTCATGTCGTGGATTGTCTTCATATCAACTGTATGGCACAGTAAATGTCACAGTGTCGCTGCAATAACAGCTATTTGCACATTACAAGAGCAAACTTTAAGGCAGAGGAAACTAATTTCCTCACTGAATATCTTTAAAGACTGCTAACTGTAATAAGCACAACTCTGGTTAGATGTTTACAAATGTTGAAATGAACAGTTTTCCAAATCATTGAAAGTAAATGAAGAAAAACCGACTGGGATATACATTTTCTATATTCCCAAGACCAAATTTCGTTGGATTGTTTCAACATTTCTGAAAACTTGTCTCTTGTTTCCAGTGACTCAGATGAGAAAATGAATACCACATGACTTTACTCAGTGTATGGAAAGCCTTTTGCCAGTTACTGTAACTCTGTTCAAAGAGTGGAAACAGCCAGACAACCTCTGACCAGAGATTAAGTACCTCTGGCCTTTTGGGGCCACACTGGTTGAGTACTTTAGTTTCCAGTTATAGGTAGAGTCCTGGATAAAAAATCATATCTCAAAGGTAACATCTGTCATGTGGCAACAAAATATGTCAGTGTAATTCATGCGGCACAGATTCTGATATATAACAATGACTATTCAAGCAAAAAGCAGCTACAAAACAGCCCCTGCTTGTTGTGATTGCTGATAGTTTACATCAAAGCTCGCCGGTTCAAAGAACTTTGAAATCCATCAAATTAGTCTCATCCATGTAGAAACACTGAAAATAAACCAGAGGAGGAAGGAAACTGCCAAAACAGTCTCAAGAAGTGAAAGCAACAACATGATATAACAGATTAAAGCATTTATTGCATGCCTGACTGGAGTTTTTCCCACAAGGTCGTAAATAGAGTAATATATTGTAGTTATGTTGCCTCTGCGGAGCCAGCAGCGGTCTGTCCCGCTGTGTGAGTTGTTGACTGGTCCTCTGCTGGCTCATTCTATCAGCACAAAAGCACACGTGGGATAGGTATGTGTGTGGATGTGTCTTGGTTTCTAAGCCAGAGAAACCCATGGGGCACATTAAATGGTAGGTCACTTGTTTTTGCCAAAAACGCTTAAAAGTATTCGGGAAATGTTCTCCAAAGGTTACAGAACAGTGAGCAATCCATCCAGGTTTTGTAAGGAGGCAGCACAACTAGTATTGTTATTAATAAATGTTCTGCATTTTTCTGGGAATTAGTTGAAAAATATGTTGTTGTTTTTTATAGACTCAATTATTGTTCATTGACATCAATTAGCCAGTCAACCCTTATTTTTATAGGAAGCACTTTTAGATCAAACACAACTTCACTTTGTTATTTTTCCTCTGGTCCCTGCATCAGATACCAGCAGTGTCAACACGATGTGTATGGTTTTTCCTCCAACAGAGAATGTCAGAGCACTCTGGCGTCAACAGCAGCTCATAATTCAGCAGGAAGCATTTTAAATGTTTTTCCTCGTTCATGCTTTCTTTCACCTGAGATATACTACTGCGGCTGCCGAAACATCTGGGGCAATCCAACACACACAGCTCAAGGATGTCATTAAACCTCCAGGCCTCTGTCAATAGTGATTTATGTTGATTTACATTCTTTCTTGAAGACTTCCTTGAAAAACTATAAAGTGTCAAGTGGATTTCCACTTAAATTTGGTAATTACCAGTTACCCAAAAGTTCTGTGTGCATTATTTCAAAATTGTAGCACCTTCTGCTGGTACACTGGAAAAACACACATTGTGGGACACAGTGTCCTTGATATGAGCGAGCCATGAATGTACTGCAGCCGCCCCCTGTCGGACAGAAGTGGAATTTCATAGCTGTCCATAAACCACCACTCAACCGAGTAAACTTAGAAACACAACAACGATGTAAAAATCACATCATTTAGAAGCATTGCTGACGTCCTTTGAATATTTCTTCTGTAATTTTTTGTTTTCCTGACAATTATTGCATGATAATTGCAAATGATTGAAGAACAGTTTAAACAATCTTCCCATCTGCAGCGAACCAAATGGTGATAGAGGAGGTGAGGATGGACCCGATGACGCAGGAGTAGAACTGCACCATTACCACCACCAGAGCATCTCAAAGTTTGCAAGCGGACACAGGCTGATCTAATTTCATTGCTGAGAAACAGAAATCCTGATGAAAACTATAAAAATAAGAAAATAAATATAATAAAAGAGTATATATGTAGATAGACGGAAAATGTAAAAGGCCTGCTGGGTGTGGTGTGGTGGAAGGGTGGACCTGGAGTCACTGTCTTCAAGAATTTCATGCTGTATGATTGTCAACTAAGAAGCTAAGATGCAGAGAATCTCCAGCACTCAGCAGGCTTTGGACATGATCCTGAACCAAGTCAACCCCTGTTGTCAGGATTCTATTCAGGCAGGCAGCGGGCAGTCTCAGTCTCCCTGGGTCCATCTGATGGCTGATTGCCCTCACCTGGGGACTGCCACTCTGACCTCCCCCTGCCACCTGCTCCTTGACGGATCGTGATCTTCTCCAGGCTCCTGTGCTGCTGCAGAAGGACTTTCCTGCTCTGCCAAGCTCTGTGAGGCATATTTTCTCGCCTCACCTCGCGCGAACCTGCGATGCTACTGCCAGGCTGCAGCCCTCTTGGATCTCCTGTACTAAATAAACCTGTTCAAACGTCAACCCTGGTTCTGGTCTCTCTGCATCTGGGTGTAACAGCAAATTCCAGCAAATCCTGACATCTGTGGCTCAGAAGGAGAAGACATAGACCTTCTGCCAGATTCAGACTCTGAAGTTTCTTCTGGTAAGAGTTTCCAAACATCCCATTTTCATTTTCTCATTATGGCATATGTGTTTAACACTTCTTGTACCAAGCAGGGGCTGATATGGCCTTTCCCCTTACAAATACAAGAGAGGGCCCAAAAAAGGCCCTGTGCTTTTGAATCAAGCCACTGTCCTACAGTCAGGTGGTAACCTTTCATTTGTAAATGCAGCTGCTGCACAATACATTATGCAGGAATGTGACCCAAACAGAGGGGGAAGTGTAGCACTCAAACGAATGTTTTTTTTTTTTGTCTTCGTTTAGTTTTGTTTTTTAAGCTGGTCCCGGCCCTTCGGTCCGGCCGACAGCAGCAGCGGGTTCACCCAGCTGCGTCCTGTGGCGCCTGACAGCGGCTTCCTGGCGAAAGGTTCCCCGCTCCTCCACGCATTCCCATCCGTGGGGAGGAGGTTCTGTTCTGTTTTGGAACCCCTGTGTCTGTGTGTCCACAGTTGTGGTTCCGCCCGCCTGCTGGAATGCAGTTTTGTCCTGCCTGTCCGCTCCCAAGTCTGTTGGGAGTCCAGTTCGCCCGTCCCGTCTCTGGGTATCCTGCTTCTGTACGGCCTCTGTCCAGGCCTTTGTGAGGGGCAGGCTAGCCCTCCCGTCCGTCCCCCTATTCTGCCTGGTATGTTGGGCGGTGGTGTCTGGTATTATTATTGCTCTGCTGTGGGATGGGGGTACTATTACACCTTGTACCTCTGTGGGCATATGGGAGCACTTGGGGCCTGTTTGTTTTTGTGTAACCCCTTTCTTACCTGTTGTCTGTCTGCTTCTCATGATCTACAGGTCGGTGTGTGTCTTTGCCAGAATCAGTTCAGCTCTTCCCTGTGAAATTTGTGAAAATAAAGAGGTTGCTACTCAACCTGTGCTGCCGGCGCTTGGTCCTTCCACCTGCACCGTGACACTTGAGGTTTGAGGGTCTTTGTCTAAGGAGTTTGCATGTTCTCTGTGACTGTGTGTGGAGTTTTCCAGCGTCTTCCTGCTGTTTTGTAACTAATTCTGTGTGGTGGTTTGTTTTGGACTCAATGGTAGTCACCACACAAAACAAAGTCGTATGATGGAACAGGAAACAGACATAACACTACATTTAGTAAACTGTGACTTTTTATTCAGGACATCAGCATTGTTAAAACAAAGAAAATGTCAATTCTGACATGCATCTTAGTCACCTGTCAAGTTTCCTCAGTAATGGCAATCAATGTTTGTGATGTTTACAGCAGTGTTTGTGGAGTTAAATGCAGCTTGTTCCAAATGAAACAGTCTGTGGAGAGACACTTTCTTCATAACATTCACTGCAGAGGGAAAACAGGTCTTTTATAGCAGGAAACGCATCATTTTCTGTTCAATAATAAGCCATTTAACATTGTAAACAAATCAAATGTTCAAACACTTTAAGGTTAAAGGCTGCACAATGATCTTCACCTGGCCTAAAAATACAGTACATAGTTCCATTTGCTTGCATGCTTCTGGATTAAATTTCCATGCCCCCATGAGTCTGAGTATGTACAACCGTTAACCAGACTCTTTTTTGCTGATTTCATTGCACCTGTTCATTGCACCTTCATTGCTTCATATGGTTCAGAGTACAGGAGTGCGGGCAAAGGGAGACGCAGTGTTGCATCAGATAATATTCAGTTTAATTGCTGTAGTGTCACGTTGGAAAATAACTTATTGCAGCAAAACAATCATGATACATTATTTCAACAACTTGAAAATTGAAACAATTATTCAGAGGTTCTTCAAAATCCATTTGCATTTCCTTGAATGGAGTTTTATATTCGGCCTATCAATTTTTACTCTATATTACTGAAACCACTTGCTCAGCAAGTTAAATCAGTAACACCCTCTCTTCAGCATCTAAATGGAGTTATAAGGTTTGAATTCCTCAAATTGTTGATTTCTGAGTGAAATGTTTCACTTTACCATTGCAGGGAGGGGTTCAATGTTTATGTTCACTTTTGTCTAGTAAGTAATGGAATTTTTTCCACCACAGGATCTGCTGGAGAGTAGCCGTCTGATATGGTTGTTATGGCATTTTAAAACAGTTTCAAAGTAACGAGTCACCATCATTGTGATATAATTTGGATTGACAGATATAAGCAGATGTTGACGGCACCAGATTGGATTGGTACTTCCTGAAATCAAAACAGAATATTTATTAAAGCTAAACATTACTGTTGAATGTGGAAATCACAGCTAGACCAGCAGAACAGAGACATCACAAAAACTGATCAGGTTTTCTTTACTCTTACAAGTGTTTTTCCATTCTTAAAATCTTGATCCTGGACATCCAGACAGTCCAATCAGGACGTTCAAGGACAAGCCGAAAGCCTAATTTCTTGTACAGAGCCACAGCAGGCTGCTGGGTGCTGCTCGTGTCCAGCATCACTTTGGAGAAACCTCGTTCCTTACTGAAGGCCAGCACAGTCTCAGTTAACCTGGAACCGAGGCCCGCCCGTCTGAACTCTGGAGCGATGATCATTCTGAAAAGTTCTCCGTATCGCTCTTTCCCGCTCTGTTTCGCCACCACAGCAACCATACCAACGACCTGTCCCTTTCCCTCAACCTCTGCCACCCAGAAGCAGTCATCGGGTCTGCTCAAAAAGCTCCCGACGATGTCAGCCATGTCTGAATTCAGTTTCAGTCTGACGAAGCCATCGTAGTGTATGTAGCAGCTGAAGTAGACAAGGCCCGTCCACGCTGCTGGTAACAGCACAGCTGCAAACACAGAGCCCAGGTGATATCCAGCATTGAGCAGAGCCACAATGACGGAGAAGTGGTAAAAGCTTTTCATGGCATTGAAAAAACATGGGCTTATGTGCTCCCGGGTGCAAGTACTAAACAAGGTGAGCACCGTGTCTTTGTCGGATGGACGATACCGGCGGATCACCAACGCCATGACGACAGGACCTGTGGGACAAATCCAAACAAGGTTCGTTAGAAACCTGCTGAGAGGACAGCCTTCCAGATGTTTTCACCAGATTTATATGACAAAAAGGAGAAGTCCTGCTTGTATTATGTGATTTCTAATCTGTGTTGCCAAAAAATAAAATAACGGCAACAAAGCCCTAAATGTTTCAAACAAGCAAAATAGTCAATGCAAAAAATAAATGGTGAATATTAAAATAAAAATGTAATATCAGATTGGTTTCAGACTGATGTAGAATGAAGCTGAACCCCAGTAATATGTATTCAGTGAAGCCTGTGGTGACGTCGGCCTCGAGTCCATAGGAGTTTATACAGGACATAAAACTAAGCTGCAATAAGGTATTTTAAGAAAAAACCAACCTCTTGCAGAGATAGGTCGTACGGAGGAGTGCGATCGGATCGTGCACGGCTGAAACACGGAGAGAGTAAATAGCCACTACCACACGGTCAACTTCCACCAGAAACTGACCTGGAACCAGTCAAAGTGAGGCTGTAAATGAAAAACCCGACACATACGGTTTATTTGGACGGCAGCCACATGTACACTCCCGCGAGGACTCCGCCCGAACTATTAAACATTTATCGAATCAAAGGAAAGTCACATAACAGGTCGATACAAAGGTTCACTCTCTGTATTATACGACGCAGGAAAGACAAGTTGATCTTTCCTCCTTCTGTCAAATGGGAGCGTCAGCCTGCAGTCTCCAGAAGTGGAAATCATGGGGCCAGAGAGGGACTCTTCTCTTCCATGAGCTGCACCCCTACAAAGGAAATCACTTTTAATGAAGTGGCATTAATCACCATGGGGAAGGAAGCTGTAATTTTTTCCCACTGGAAATGATGAAATATTTCTATTGTATTCTTTCTGGGATAATGCTATAAACTCAGTGCAGTTGCTGTAAGTACAAAACAAAAGACACTTGTACGTTTGACTGTTGAATTTCACCTTTTCAGTTTTAACAGCAATTAATATAAGTAAACAATCTTGTGCATATTTCAAAGATGCTGCACTTATTTTGATAATGAGAAATTGATGTGACTTCAAATAATATGACAAAATGACAATATCACAAAAATCTGCCATTTGATTTAGGAATGATAATTTTTCACTCTAACAAAGCGCAAAAAAAATGGAAAAGGTAAAAATTTCATCATTTGAACCCAAGAAGTAGAATAAATTTGGTTTAATGCCACTTTATAATGAGGGCAGGTTTGCCAATCAGTAGTGAAAATGACAGCTAAAGCACTTAACTGGCACAACCATAACAAATTCCAGATTTTTATTCGTTGTGAACTCTGTGGCTTCTGGTCTATCTTGGAGATAAGTATCAGGAAAAGAAACTTGAGAGCTGCCACCAATGCAAACAGCTGTGGTTACAAGATTGGCATCAAGGGAAGTATTCTTACAAAATCAGAGAAAATATGTTGGCAAATCTGTGGCATTGCACTTGCATGTACATTGTACCTACTTTCTGCACCTTTAAGATGAGGAAATATTGGGCATGTCACTCGAAATGGAGTCTATGTTAATTCATTCATGCAAATATTTTACTATTTGAACTATTTATGGTTGCATTGTGGGCTGTTATGGAGGGGAAGTGGTTAGTTCTCTTGCCTCACAGTGAGAAGGTCGAGGTTCCCTGTAAAGTCCAAAAACAAAGTCAAGATGAGGTCTGTTGATGAGCCTACAACTCCTCTTGGAGTTGATGTGAGTGTGTGTGGTTGTGTTTGAAAAGAGGTGGTGTAAATCCCCTCATCCTTTAACAGAAATTCTGCCACTGTTGTGGCGAGATGCATTTTCTCAGCGAGGTCATCACAACTTTAATACATTTTATTGGAAGATATTTTCAATGTTGTACATCAAATGGATTTTGTGAACACTCATTTGGTATGTTGATCATGTGGTGATTGTGTTACAGGCCCCAGGCATGGTGAACACGTGAACAAAAACAATTGTTTTGTTTTTTTTGTTTTTTTTCTGTGGAACAGAGGTAGAGCCTGAGAGAAAGAATCACACGTGCACTTATGCAGTTCCCCAAATCACATGTTATTAAAACAATTCATAATATATACAATTCACATTCAGTGCAATTTTTCTGTTGGATTTCTAAATTTATAAAAGTTCATATACATCTTTGAGCATTTACAATTATTCCAAACTCTTATTATTGCTCAATGTATTGCAATTAGTTTATAAACAAATACAAAATTGGACTTAGCACTTCAGGATATGAATGTATAAATTAAATAAACATGACTATCTTAACAAAATGTTCATACAACACAAAATATATTTTACATCTCAATAAACATTAGAAATAATTCTTATTCCTAAAAAAACAGAGCAGGAAGGGTTCAATCAAGGGTTGTATCAATTTGGAGCTAAAAATAAAGTGCAAATAAAATACATCACTGCAGAAAACACAGTCGGCCTGAAGCACACGAAATCTCGACAACACCACGAACTCTCGCGAGACCACCGACGCAGCGCGGCTCCACGAACTCACACAAAAAGTCGCATCAAACTTCCATAAAGCAACACAAAATGGCTTTCTATTACATGCTGTTACTATACGGAGCTTAGTGCTTGCGTTCAAAATAACTTTATCCCTTTACTGACCTGTAGAACAGAGGCAGAGCATGACAGAAGAATCACAGTTGCACTCGCGCCGTTCTCAAAACACGTCTGAGGCTCAGACCGGAAGTCCGTCCGCAGAGCGCATCGGGGCGGGCGCAGTGTCAAAGGTTCCGCTTTCAATCTCTCAATTACTCACCCACAATAACACAGGACTTCATTTTATTAACATCAAAATACTCCTCTTCCACAATACTGGATTTTTAAACTATGAATTCTGTGACGTTTGGTCAGAACATTAATGATAAAATTTTACCAAAATGTGGTTGTACATTTACTTGCAGTTTAGTTACTTTACTACATGTTCCATATTATGTCACAATCTCCAGAAACCTTTGACGAGATATGGAGTTGATCAAACGAAAGCAAAAGGTAGTAGCCCTTTTTTCACAGTCTGGCACACTTCATGAGAGACTTCAGTCTTCAGTCAAAATTATGTTTCTTTTTATTGCTTAATAAATAAGCAGGACAATAACTGGGTTCTGTTACAGTATGCAATTACATTGTACACAGTAAAAAATAAAAAAGTATCATAAAATCAAAGCAAACATAAGAACATGAGACATGGAAATCCAAAAATACTCTGCACAAACAATTATTCACTGTTCTCAATACATGAGTGGCCCCTTGATCATTCTCTCTCTTAATGTTCTCTATTCATTCATGTCACAAATCTATAATTATGCTATGATTCAACTCATGTGATGATATAATAATACTCGACAGTGTATTAACATAAGCAACAATAGCCACTGGATATATGCACTATTACAATACAGAAATTTTGGAGGGAAACAGAAAGCACGAAATAGCCTACTAAGCAAAAATGAGCTTTTGAGATTCGCATTATTTTGTTTGAGTATTCAGTGCATAAAAAAAGTACGTAATTAGCCTAATTTTATATATAGTGTAGAAATGGATAGCTTGAAAAATGCCAATCTTTGTTTTATGCAGTGATAGACCAAAAGTACAATTAGTAAAAAATAAAAACAAAAGAGGAAATCTGTTCTCACTCATTGTTAGTGACGGTGGTAAAGTCATTGCAAGGGCTGCTGGCTGTCACCTGGCTTTCGTGAGAGACTTGATTAAATGACACCCATGCAAAACACCACTTCCAGATGGCCACATAACCGGTCCTGATCTTTTGTATTTTGAACCCATACACAATTGGGTTGACAGTTGAGTTTACATGACTAAGCAGGATGCCAACATAAATAGCTGCTTTTGGTACATCTTCCTCCTTGCCAAAGTAAGTCATACAGTTCATTATGTTGAGAGGGATCCAGCATACAGCAAACAAGGCCAAGACCAGAGACAGAGACCTAGCCAGCTGTTTCTCCTTCTTCAAGTAGACTTCCGTCTGTTTTTGAGAATTGTTACCTGGCTTATCTTGAAGGCTTCCTCGAATAGTGTAGAAGACACAGATGTACAGGACAGTCATCACCAGCAGTGGTGTTAAGGTACAGAAGAAGAACTTGAAGTCAACCAGGTATGACATGGGGATAACAGTAATAAACCGGCAGACAATTGTAGGATTGGCAGATTCAGATAATGTTGTTTGGTTGTGCCATCCGAATATAGGGGCAAAACTCAGAGGCAGTGCAACAAGCCAACATCCCACAACCACAAGACGAGAATTTCTCAATGTCATGATCCTTTTGTACCTATAAAGAAAAGAAGTAATGATTGTTATCATTGTTATTCACTTTGATATAAAAACACAGAAGTTCATTCCAAAAACAGCATGTTTGAAAAATTCTTACCTCAGAGGGATGTACACCCGCAGGTAGCGGTCAACAGCAATCGCTGTGAGACAAAAAATCGAAACCTGGGTGAAGAGAACAACCAGGCAGCTGATGAAGAGACAAGAGTGGAATGAAGTCTCAAGTCGTCCGTCCACCAACACAGCCATCGGGACGGTCACACAGCCGACTAGAAAGTCTGCCACAGCCAGAGAGACGATCAGACAGAAGGTGGGTTGCCGGATGCTTTTACTGGTCCACAGAGCCAGAATCACCAGCATGTTCCCCAGACAGCAGCTGACAGCGATGAGCACCTCCACCGCCGTGTAAATCACCTCTCCTGCTCCCATTGCGTCTCCTTTGCGTGTTGTTTAAATGATCTTAGAGGAAGTGAATTTTCTCTTGACAGCTTAGTTGTCATGTCAGTGTTAAAAAAAAAAAACACTCCTAAACAGTGTGCATTAGTAACCACATCCTGCATGAAAAAAGATACACCTCTTCTTTTAAAAAGCAGTCATAGCAAAGGGATTCTACTTTGTTTTTGATTAGGTATCATCTTGTGAATTGTTGTGAAATGCATCAGTGCTGATATGTGAGGATGACTGAACAGCCTCTCTTTCACTGCCTCCATTCACTCATTTAAACCTCATTTTCATTAATTTTCAAGAAACTATTCAGAACATATTTAAATTGGCCCTCTGCAGAGAATACTTCCCATCTTTGTTGAATATGATGATTTCCCCAAGAGGCTGCCTTTTGGGTGGCTCTGTTTTGCTAACAAACCGAGGCAGCAGACGTCTGACCTGTATTGCTTTTTATCAGTATTGCCCACAAAATGCCAAAGTGAAACCACAAATGATTTTCAGCAAAGTGAGAGTAGATGTGATAAGTTTAAGTAAAATCCAAAAATCATTTGATTATCTCAATGCAGGGCCAAGCATCACCCTCTTTTTTCAAATCAATAAATAGTCTCCTTGTTATGAGGTATTCTCAAGTTAGTTATGTTTGCATTGGTCCACACATTGATAACAAAAGTATGCACGTAAGTTTGTGGACAAAAGTACCACAGATATGCTCAGTGTCAAGTACACAATAGTTTACAAGACCCACAAAGTTTCTGATAAATGCAGCAACCTATTTAAATAGCCACATTGTGTTTCCTGTGTGGTTGAAGTTCAAAGAACAAGATTGAAGAGGAACTGAAGCAGAGCATGCTATTTGGAGAGATATTTGAGGAAGTACCATTTTCTGCTCTCTGAATAACTTTACTCTCCTGTGACTGCTGCATCACTCTGCCTTACCGCTGATGGCCTCTGCCTTTCAGAATGCTTGTCAGAGTGCGATCAGAGTCCAGAATCACTGTCTTCCCTGGTCATCTCTCTGAATTAGACATTTTTACTATGTTAATGATTTCCTCTTTAGAGCTTTTTGATAGTTTTTACAATGCAACAAAAGTATACATACATATTAGAAAAAAAAAAAAAAAAACGCAAATCATCCAGAAAAAACTAATGGCTAATGAAGGCTAAAAACGGTTTTAAATAATTATCATAAACTTTAATAGCCAGGAGTCAGCTGCACCTTTGTTTGGGGAAATTGAAGATTTTGCCACTATATTCTTTGAATAAACAAGTATTGGTTTTATTTTATGTACACAAAACAAAACCTGAATTTTTTTAATCTTAATTTTTCTATTTCTAAAATTTTTAATCTTTCATCTAATAAGTTTTCATCTTTTATTTCTTTTTCTCTTTCTGGAGTTAGATATCTTGTACAGATGGACACTTTAAATCTGCTTTTGAAACAACACAAACCTTTATCTGCAGTGCGCCCTTATTGTTTGCGACTGAATGGATGCTTTAAAAAACCACCAGGCAAATCTGTATCTGTACAAAAGTGACAACTGAGAAGCAAATGTTTGTAGTAAGCTGTCATCAGATCAGCGTGTAATATTGGACAATACTGAAACACTATGGCTCAACAGCTACTATGATACCATTTCATTGTTTCTTATATGAGCTATTTAATATCTCCTGCTGTTTTTATTATTCTTCCTTTTTTTTAAATTCATTTTTGCTACTTTCACCCCACATATCTAGCATACAGGTAAACCAACTTCATTGACAGTGAAATACAACACATCTGTCCACACTGAATAACATTTTATTTTTCTTCTGAACTGGGATTTTTCCTTAATTATTTTTTGCTCATCGGGATGTGCATTTTGAAAATGCAACATTTAAATAAAAGACCCTGTGAAGGTGACATATCCATCCATCCATCCATCCATTTTTTTAAGCTGTTCTGTTCAGCATGGAAAGCAGCAGAATGGAGGTCTGGCTGCTATTATGTGCCTGACAGATTTGATCTTCCAAGCGGAGCTTATAAGTATTTATTTTTTTTTATTTGTAATTTATTTTATTTATTTTGAGTACTGATACATATCGCTGGACCTGACAGGGGGAGAGAAAGTGAAAGAAACCGAACAAGTTAAAAGACAAGCCAACAACAACAAAAAGGGGTGAACTGTGCCTACATATGACAAAGGGTATCCTACGGACATTTGTTGGAGAATATGGGGCTTGCAAAACTGAGTATTCAGGTATGAAACTACATCAGAGCATCAGGAGAGGCCTACTATAGATCACCATAAGTCTAAAGCATCACAAGAAAACAAGGTAACTGAGTCCACATGTAGAGGGTGAAGAGTGATTAAATATCAGCGTGATCATGCAAGTGTGATAGTGATCATGCATATATGACTTCTAACCCCTGAGACGACCAGAAGCAGGCCAGACAGGCCCTCAGGGACCAGATCCTAGCCACTCCCCCAGGAAGACGTCCACTCACCGGTCCAGAAGCGGACAGAGGAAAGAAAGCCCTAGCTCGGGCCCCCGGGGCCCAGGCTCCAGGGAGCCAAGACCGGCAGGATCATCCATCCATCTTCCAGTGGGTCGCAGGGGAAGCAGTCTAACCAGAGATGCCCAGACTTCTCCGTCCCCAGACACTTCCTCCAGCGCTTCCGGGAGGATCCCAAGGCGTTCCCAGGCCGAGAGGCATAGTCTTACTAGCATGTCCTTGGTCTTCCCCGGGGTCTCCTCCTGGTGGGACATGCCCGGAACACCTCCCCAGGGAGGCGTCCAGGAGGCATCCTGAAGAGGTGCCCGAGCCACCTCAGCTGGCTCCTCTCGATATGGAGGAGTAGTGACTCTACTCCAAGCTCCTCCCTGGTGATTGAGCTCCTCACCCTATCTCTAAGGGAGCGCCACCCTACGGAGGAAGCTCATTTCAGCCACTTGTATCTGGGATCTTGTCCTTTCGGTCATAACCAAAAGCTCATGACCACAGGTGAGGGTGGGACGTAGATTGACTGGTAAATCGAGAGCTTTGCCTTTCGGCTCAGCTCCTTCGTCACCACGATGGACCGATACAACGACCGCATCACTGCAGCCACTGCACCGATCCACCTGTCAATCTCACGCTCCATCCGTCCCCCACTCGTGAACAAGACCCCAAGATACTTAAACTCCTCCACTTGGACCACAGTCTCTCCACCGACTTGGAGGGGGCAAGCCGCCTTCTTCCGGTTGAGGACCATGGCCTCGGATTTGGAGGTGGAGGTGCACCTCCAAACCCTCCTCCAAATCCTCCTCCTCCAGGTGACATGTGAAAAACAAAAAATGGATTAATTGGACTTGGTCAAAGGAGCCAGAACAGCAGGTTGCAGACCCCTGGATGGGTTCTGTGGGTGGGGGTGCTGGGGGGTGTGGGGGGCACAGCCCTGCTGAAGTCCCTGTAACTTCCCAGTGGAGGAGAAGGGGTGGGGCCACAGCTTCTTCAATGATTGAAAGACCAGCTGGATGATTCTGTGGTTGCCCAGCAACGCCAATTTAGAACCCATGAAACAATTTGCCTTTCAGTGATTTCCACTGAAATTTGGTAATTACAGTTACCCAAAAGTTCTGTGTGCATCAATTCAAAATTGTAGCACCTTCTACTGGTTCACTGGAAAAACACACATTGTGGGACACACTGTCCTTGATATGAGTGTGCCATGAGTCTGCTGCTGCCGCCCCCTGTCGGACAGAAGAGGAATTTCATCTCTGAACATAAATAAAAAACAAAACAGAAAAAAGATAAACCACCACTCAAACAAGTAAATTTAGAAAAACAACAACGCTGTTAAAACCCATTTTAAAAAAACTGAGCAATGAATCACAATATTATTAGTGTTAATAATGTCTGTGATGTAATTCTTTTTTTTTTTTTGTGCACAACCGTTGTTTCATTTATAGGTGGGGTATCAAATATAAAGTGTGATGGTAAAACTGCGCCATCACGGGTTCCCATCCCATTCAGATGACATTGCAATGTGTCAAAACCACAAAGGAAACATTGATTAGTTAATGTTCCAATGTGTGTTTTTGTTTTTGTTTTTGATTTCTTTTTTTTTTTTTTTTTGGGGGGGGGGGGGGGGGGGGGGCATTTCACAATACACAATTTTCAAACTTTATACTTTGAACTTTGAATTGTTTAGGCTTTGCAAAAATGTGCATTTATTTAAAATTTACGTGAACCTCTAAGTAATCAAGCAAAGGAGTGCTTTGGAGGTGTCTAAAGATGTTTATTTTTCATTTTAATGGTCAAACCCACTCAAGATCAAATTGGACCGTGTGTGGCTGCTGAACTGACAGGAGTTAACACCCTGCTGTTTGCTTATGAAGCATTACCCACATGATGTACACTACATGATGACATCTTTTTATATGTAGCAATAATTATGTGAATCTTCCTCCTTTAGAGTCATTGTTCTTGTGCATTATTTATTCTAAATGTCCGTGGCCAATTTTTCCCCACATCATTTAAAACCATTGCTGAGGTGCTTTGAATACTTCTTTAATGTTTTTTCTTTTCCTGACAATTGTTGCATGATAATTGCAAATGATGAAAGAAATTAATTATTTTGTATCACAAACAATAAATGAAGGAAACACAATCACAACACTCCCTTTACTGAAAGATGTCCCCAGAGCTATGAAGAGAATAAAAGCTGTATGCATGCATTACATTAAATAAAATGGGCAATTATGGGCAATCAGCCTCCTGAGGCTCACAAACAATGAAGGAACAGCAAGACCTCTACAAGTGGTTTATTTATATCCAAGTACTGCTGTTTGAAGTTAGACGTGTTTATAATTAGTTCATATCCTGACTGATATTGTGTGAGTGTTGGTGAGTAGGTGGATGAATCCATAGATGCACAAGTTAGTTTGTGTGAACCCGGATCTCTGACTTAAAAACCAGAGCTCCAGAGCTAAGGCAAGTGGCCAAAACATTGTCACCTGTCTGATAGGCCCCTGGTAACAAGCAGATCCATGTCAAATTAACTAAATTAGGACTGTAAACTCTCTTTTTTCAAACAATCTGAACCAACTTTGATGAAGTTTTACATGCATATATAACATTTGGGCCTAAATCCAAATTTTACATTACCTAAACAATATTGTATGTGTTATATGCTGAATTCTAGTCTTTTTGAATATATCATTATTCAAGTACTATCCATTAAAGAAACAATTCATGTATGTTCTTTAAAGCGTAAATCTCCATTGTCAAAATTCACTTGGATTGAAATGTGTCCAATGTGCTGGTTCAGTTCCATTAACAATGTTTATTGTTAAAAGGATATTGGGAGTTTAGAGAATAAGCATTTCACATCAGAAATGTAAAATGATTTGGTGCTCAAAAACAACTAAATCTGAGCAGCTTACAGCACCAATGAAACTGTTGGGTTTATTCACACATTTCTGTCTAGTTGCCCATAAAAATGTACAGATGCATATATGAATAATTTTCTTGGTGTGTTAACAACCGAACCACAAAGGCACTTATTTCTCTTTACTTGAAATGACTAAATCTGATCTATTCAGAAATGGATGGAAGAGGGGCGAGCAAAATTCTGCCTATTTCTTCAGGTTACTAAAATCTCATTCTAAAACCAATACTGTTCAACAACTTAAACGGATAATGCTGAATGAGATAACCCTAAACAAATTGCTTTGTTCCAACCTTTAAAGCAAATTCTTTTCTTCTTAGTATTGTGGCATGAGTGTATCTGCCTTTTTAGACTGACATTAATGATATTGAAAGAGATTTATGTGATACTGCTCTCACTTCACAAAAAAAAAAAAGAGAATAGAAGTCTGGAGGTTGGAAAAGAATTTTTAGATTGAATTTTGCACAGTGTTGCAGAACTATTAGCCCCTTTTCTTTTTAAAATTTGTCACAGAAAGTATAAATAATGAATTGTTCCCTCCCACATTAGCACAAGGCCTAATTACACTTATTCCAAATATCTGGCATCTGAAACTGGTCTATTAGACGACAATTATAAGATGTCAGCAAGGCTTGGATGCTGATTCATTATAGACACATATCTGTTAATATCAGATTGGTGTTTGATATTTTCCACTATTTTCAATTAATATCTGATAATAGCTATATCTTATTTTTAGATTTCCACAAAGTCTTTGATTCTGTAAAACATGAGTTTATTTTCAATTATTTGGAAAAACGTGGTTTGGGGTTTTATCAACAAGTCCAAATGAAATTGAGTTCTGACACAACATCACATGGGGAATTCAAAGGTTGCCCTAGTTCTGCTTACCTCTTCCTCCTCATCTGGCAGCTTTAAGTCATTAATGTTAAATCAGTCAGTCTGAAAGGCATTACAGCAACAGAGCGAGGAATCGTTATTGATCAGCTTGCAGATGACGCCACTCTTTTCGTGGCCCGTGGCATTCTTGCCATGGGTCTGCAACACTGTTCAATTTAAATTCAATTTCATTTGTTTGTGTCACCACAGCAACTGTTCTTTCTGTGGAGAGTGTAGCCTTCAGTACTGATTTTTAATTTACAAGCATGATAGATAGATACTATTGTTTGAATGGAAACCTTAAAAATTACAAGAGTATTCAAAATGGGGATTTAAAATGCTCAATCCACACTAAAGTGTAATCAAATCTTTTAGACAATTATTTTTATACTTGAAGAACGGTGTGTGAGTGTTGCACTGAAAATCAGTCAGATGAGTGGCGCCCTCTGCTGTTTGAGATGTTCAACCACTTTATTTCTTTTTCTTTTGTGCGCATTATTTAGACACTGAGTGATGATTTTTAGATCCAGGTTGTTTATGTCGAGGGCATACAGTAGGTCCAGCAAACAGACCATGCAGCATTATACAACACAGTGCAGGAAGCCTGAGGATGTTCATCTTGGTCCTTTTCAAACCACAGAGATTTCAGTTTCTGACAATAGACAATAACTACTAGAATCAGTAAAATTGTAATAACTAGTGGAATTATTTGAAAGACTCCTACAAGCTTAGTTTTGACGTATTTAAGTGACATATATGCAACATTTTTCCTTTACCTTTATTTGCCTCGGTTTTAACGACACTCAGGCACAGGTTTATTGCGTCTCATAGCGACAAAAGTTGGGTTTGAGGGTCTTTGTCTAAGGAGTTTGCATGTTCTCCCTGACCGCTGTTAGTGACTAATTCTGTGTGGTGGTTTGTGTTGGACTCGATGGTAGTCACCACACGACCCAAAGTCGTATGATGGAACAGGAAACAGATTGGAGTTTTTGCAAATCAGATATTACACTAACTTTTAGGAAACAGTGTGGCTCTTTATTCAGGACATCAGCATTATTAAAACAGAGAAAATGTCAATTCTGACATGCATCCTATTCACCTATCAAGTTAAGTTTCCTCGGTAATGGCAGCAAATATCTGATGTTTACAGCAGTGTTTGTGGAGTTAAATGCAGCTTGTTCCAAATGAAACAGTCTGTGGAGAGACACTTTCTTCATCAACATTCACTGCAGAGGAAAAACAGGTGTTTTACAGCAGGAGACATCATTTTCACATTTTCTGTTCAATAATAAGACATTTAACTTTGTAAACAAATCAAAAGTTAGAACACTTTAAGATTGAAGTCTGCACAATGATTTTTACCTGGCCTAAAAACACAGTACATAGTTCCATTTGCTTGCATGCTTCTGGATTAAATTTCCATGCCCCCATCAGTCTGAGTATATACAACCGTTAACCAGACTCTTTTTTGCTGATTTCATTGCACCTGTTAATTGCACCTTCATTGCTTCATATGGTTCAGAGTACAGGAGTGCGGGCAAAGGCAGACACAGTGTTGCATCAGATAATATTTAGTTTGATTACTGAAATAAAAGAAATCATTGTCAAACTCTCGATATCCAAGTTGCGACAAAATAACCATGATACATTATTTCAACGACTTCCACGACACAATCAAACAATTACTCAGAGGTTCTTCAAAATCCATTTGTATTTCCTTGAATGGAGTTTTATAATCGGCCTGTCTGTCTTTACATTGCTGAAACCACTTGCTTAACAAGTTAAGTAACACCCTCTTTTCAGCATCTAAATGGAGTTATAAGGTTTGAATTCCTCAAATTGTTGATTTCTGAGTGAAATGTTTCACTTTACCATTGCAGTGGTTCAATGTTTATGTTCACTTTTGTCTAGTGAGTAATGCAACAAGTGTTTTTTCCACCACAGGATCTGCTGGAGAGTAGCCGTCTGATATGGTTGTTATGGCATTTTAAAACAGTTTCAAGTAACGAGTCACCATCATTGTGATATAATTTGGATTGACAGATATAAGCAGATGGTTGACGGCACTAGATTGGATTGGTACTTCCTGAAATCTAAGCAGAGTGTTTACTAAAGCTAAACATTACTGTTGAATGTGGACATCACAGCTAGGCCAGCAGAACAGAGACATCACAAAAACTGATCAGGCTTATTTCACTCTCACAAGTTTTTTTCCAGTCTATAAATCTTGACCCTGGACATCCAGACAATCCAATTGGGAAGTTCTCCTTCGGTCAGTTCAAGGACAAGGCGAAAGCCTAATTTCTTGTACAGAGCCACAGCAGGCTGCTGGGTGCTGCTCGTCTCCAGCAACACTTTCGAAAAACCTCGTTCCTTACTGAAGGCCAGCACAGTCTCAGTTAACCTGGAACCGAGGCCCGCCCGTCTGAACTCTGGAGCGATGATCATTCTGAAAAGTTCTCCGTATCGCTCTTTCCCGCTCTGTTTCGCCACCACAGCAACCATACCAACGACCTGTCCCTTTCCCTCAACCTCAGCCACCCAGAAGCAGTCATCGGGTCTGCTCAAAAAGCTCCCGACGATGTCAGCCATGTCTGAATTCAGTTTCAGTCTGACGTAGCCATCGTATAGTGTGTAGCAGCTGAAGTAGACAAGGCCCGTCCACGCTGCTGGTAACAGCACAGCTGCAAACACAGAGCCCAGGTGATATCCAGCAATGAGCAGAGCCATAATGACGGAAAAGTGGTAAAAGCTTTTCATGGCATTGAAAAAACATGGGCTTATGTGCTCCCGGGTGCAAGTACCAAACAAGGTGAGCACCGTGTCTTTGTCGGATGGACGATACCGGCGGATCACCAACGCCATGACGACAGGACCTGTGGGACAAATCCAAACAGGGTTCATTAGAAACCTGCGGAGAGGACAGCCTTCCAGATGTTTTCACCAAATTTTGTCATATATTTGACAAAAAGGAGAAGTCCTGCTTGTATTATGTAATTTTTAATCTGTGTTGCCAAATAATAAAATAACAGCAACAAAACCCTAAATGTTTCAAACAAGCAAAACAGTCAATGCAAAAAAAAAAAAAAAAAAAAATGGCGAATATTGAAATAAAAATGGAATTTCAGAGTGGCTTCAGACGGATGCAGAATGAAGCTGAACCTCAGTGACCCAGCTGTATGCAGCAGGAGGGGGGTTGCTGGTCTGTGCACCGTTTCGTAATCTGTGCTCTTCACTGCAGCTGATACAACATGAAATCAAGAGAAACTGGGATTATGTTTCATTTCAGGATGATGCATTTCCCAAACTTAAAAAAAAAAAAAACCTTCAGGAATGTTTAGTTTCACTTTTAACCTTGGAAAAGAAGAAGTCCGCACAAACGCAAAAGCACAACTTCACTGTTCGAAACAAGCAGTTTTAAACCGCCGCAAACTCTCTATGGGAGTCTACACAAGACATAAAACTAAGCTGCGATAAGGTATTTCAGAGAAAACCAACCTCTTGTCGTATGGAGGAGTGCGATCGGATCGTGCACGGCTGAAACACGGAGAGAGTAAACTGCTGCTGCCACACGGTCAACTTGCACCACAAACTGACCTGGAACCAGTCAAAGTGCGGCTGTAAATGAAAAACCCGACACATACGGTTCATGTGGACGGCAGCCACGTGCCTCGTCTTACTGTACACCCTCGCGAGGACTCCGACCGAACTATTAAACATTTATTAATCAACGGAAAGTCGCATAACGGGTCGATGCCAAGGTTCACTTGCTGTATGGCACGACGCTGGATTCAAGACAGGTTGATCTTTCCTCCTTCTGTCAAACGGGAGCCTGCAGTCGCCAGAAGCGGAAATCATGGGGCCAGAGAGGGACTCTTCTCTTCCCTGAGCTGCACCCCGACAGAGGAAATCACTTTTAATGAAGTGGCTTTAATCACCATGGGGAAGGAAGCTGTAATCTTTTCCACTGGGATTGATAAAGCATTTCTGTTCTATTTTAATTTAATTTAATTTAATTTAATTTAATTTAATTTAATTTAATTTAATTTAATTTAATTTAATTTAATTTTATTTGGAATAGAGTAATAAACCTAAAGATGTTGCACTTATTATTTTATTCAGAAATTGTCTGATGCAACTTCTGTGACATGACAAGAATATGCCATTTACTTCAAGTACAAATAATATTTCTCTGTTTTTCAGGTTTGCCAATCAGTAGTGAAAATGACAGCTAAAGCTCTTAACTGGGGCAACCATAGTAACAACTTCACGTTTTTTATTCATTGTGAACTCTGTGGTTTTTGTCAGAAAAAGAAACCTGAGAGCTGCAACCAATGCACACAGCTGTGGTTACAAGACTGACATCAAAGGAAGTACTCTTACAAAATCTTAGACAATATTTTGGCAAATCTGTGGCATTGCACATGCATGTACACATTGTAGCTACTTTCTGCACCTTTAAGATGCGAAATATTGGGCACGTCACTCAGATAGACTGGAGTCTATGTTAATTCATTCATGCAAATGTTTTACTATTTGAACTATTTATGATTGCATTGTGGACTGTTATTGAGGTGCAGTACTCTTGCCTCACAGTGAGAAGGTCCAGGTTCCTTCCAAAGTCCAAAAACAAAGTGGTGAGGTCAGTTGACGAGCCGACACTTCCTCTTGAAGTGAATATGAGTATGTGTGTATGGTTGTGTTTGAAAAGAGGTGGTGTAAATCCCCTCAACCTTTAGCAGAAATTCTGTCACTGTTGTGGTGAGATGCATTTTCTCAGCGAAGTCATCACAACTTTTATAAACTTTATTGTAAGATATTTTCATTATTTTCCTACAAACTGATTTTATGAACAACATCATATGTTGTTCATATGCTGATTGCAGGTTATGTTACTTTACTACATGTTCTATAATTTTATGTCACAATCTCCAGAAACGTTTGACTTGCTATGGAGTTGATCAAGCTAAAGCAAAAAGCAGTAGCCCTTTTTCACAGTCTGGCACACTTCATGAGAGATTTCAGTCTTTTAAAAATCAAAATTATATTTCTTTTTATTGTTTAAAAAAAACAGGGGGTCTGTTACAGTATGCAATTACATTTTACACATTAAAGAATAAAAGAAAGTATCATAAAATCAAAACAAACATAAGAAAATGAAACATGGAAAACCAAAAACACACTGCTCAAACAGTACAGTTATTCACTGTTCTAACTATATGAGTGGCCCCTTGATAATGCTCTCTCTGAATGTTCTCAATTCATTCATGTCACAGTCTATAATTATGATATGATTCAGCTCATGTCATGATATAATAATACTCGACAGTGTATTAACATAAGCAACAATAGCCACTGGATATATGCACTGTTATATTATGGAAATTTTGGAGGGAAACAGAAAGCACTAAATACTTAGCAAAAATGAGTTTTTGAGATTTGTATTATTTTATTGGAGTATTCAGCAAATAGTTTGAAAAAAATGCCAGTCTTTGACAAAAGAGGAAATCTGTTCTCACTCGTTGTTAGTGACGGTGGTAAAGTCGTTGCAAGGGCTGCTGTCTGTCACTGGACTTTTGTGAGAGACTTGATTAGATGGCGCTCGAGCAAAACACCACTTCCAGATGGCCACATAACCGGTCCTGATCTTTTGTATTTTGAACCCATACACAATTGGATTGACAGTTGAGTTTACATGAGTAAGCAGGATGCCAACATAAATAGCTGCTCTTGGTACATCTTCCTCCTTGCCAAAGTAAGTCATACAGTTCATTATGTTGAGGGGGATCCAGCATACAGCAAACAAGGCCAAGACCAGAGACAGAGACCTAGCCAGCTGTTTCTCCTTCTTCAAGTAGATTTCAGTCTGTTTTTGAGCATTGTTACCTGGCTTATCTTTAAGGCTTCCTCGAATAGTGTAGAAGACACAGATGTACAGGAAAGTCATCACCAGCAGTGGTGTTAAGGTACAGAAGAAGAAGCTGAAGTAAACCAGGTATGACATGGGGATAACAGCAGTAAACTGGCAGACAAGTGTAGAATTGGCAGACTGCGATACAGTTTTGGGGTTGGGCCATCCAAACATGGGGGCGAAACTCAGAGGCAGTGCAACAAGCCAGCAAGCTGCAACCACAAGACGAGAATGTCTCAATGTCATGGTCCTTTTGTATCTATAAAGAAAACAAGTAATGATTGTTATCACTTTGACATAAAGTAGTGGGACTTAAGAAGTAAAATTGAGGCCAAAAACACAGAAGTTCATTCCAAAAAGAGCTTGTTTGAAAAATTCTTACCTCAGAGGGATGTACACCCGCAGGTAGCGGTCAACAGCAATCGCTGTGAGACACAAAATTGAAACCTGGGTGAAGAGAATAACCAGGCAGCTGATGAAGAGACAAGAGTGGAATGAAGTCTCAACCCGTCCGTCCACCAACACAGCCATCGGTACGGTCACACAGCCGACTAGAAAGTCTGCCACAGCCAGAGAGACGATCAGACAGAAGGTGGGTTGCCGGATGCTTTTACTGGTCCAAAGTGCCAGAATCACCAGCATGTTCCCCAGACAGCAGCTGACAGCGATGAGCACCTCCACCACCGTGTAAATCACCTCTCCTGCACCCATCGTGTCTCCTCTGTGTGCTGTTTAAAAGATCTCAGAGGAAGTGAATTTTCTCTTGACAGCTTAGTTGTCATGTCAGTGTTAAAAAAACCAAACACGACCAGGCAGTGTGCATTAGTAACCACATCCTGAATGAAAAAAGATACACCTCTTCTTTTAAAAAGCAGTGATAGCAAAGGGATTCTACTTTGTTTTAGATTGGGTATCATCTTGTAAATTGTTGTGAAATGCATTTGTGCTTATGTATTAGAATGACCAAACAGCCTCTCTTTCACAGACAGTTTCACTTTTTGCCTCCATTAACTAATTAAAACCTCAGATTTTCATTATTTTTCAAGGAACTATTCAGAAAATACTTAAATTGGCACTTGTCAGAGAATACTGTCTTTGAATATGATGATTTCTCCAAGAGGTTGCCTTTTGGGTGGCTTTATTATGCTGACACATCAAGGGAGCAGACGTCTGACCTGTATTACTTTTTATCTGCCCATAAAATGCCAAAGTGAAACCACAAATTGTTTTAGTCAAAGTCAAAATAGATATGATGACTTTCAGCAAAATCCAAATATCATTTGATTATCTCAATGCAGGGCCAAGCATCACCCTCTTTTTTGGAATCAATAAACGGTCTCCTTGTTATTCTCAAGTTAGTTATGTTTGCATTGGTCCACACATTGATAACAAATCTGTGATTCTTACATGAGGAAATTTTAACACTTGACCATTAAACAGGCCTCACGTGGCTGAATAGGTCTCATTTTGTGAACAAAGGTATCACAAATAGTTTACAAGCCCCACAATGTTTCTGACGCGTGCAGTAACCAATTTAAATAGCCACATTGTGTTTCCTGTGTGGTTGAACCTCAAGTGTTGAGGTTCAAAGAACAAGACTGAAGAGGAAATGAAGCCGAGCATGCTATTTGGAGACATATTTGATGAAGTACCTTTTTGCTGCCCTCTGTATAACTGTGCTCTCCTGTGACTGCTGCATCTCTCTGCCTTACTGGTGATGGCCTCTGCCTTTCAGAATGCTTATCAGAGTGCGATCAAAGTCCAAAATCACTGTCTTTCCTAGTCATCTTTTTGACCTCCACATTTTTGCTATTAGGTTAATGATTTCCTCTTCGGAGTTTTTTTTTTGTAGCTTTTACAATGTAAAAAAAAGAAAGAAAGAAAAAAAAACCCCACAAATCATCCAGAGAAAAACTGATGTCCAAAGAAGGCTAAAAAAGGTTTCAAATAATTATCTTAACCTTTAATAGTCACGAGTCAGCTGTACTTTTGTTTGGGAAATTGAACTTTTTGCCACTTTATTCTATAAATACTTTTCTAAAACAAGTATTGATTTATTTTTATATTTACAAAACAAAACCTGAATAGTTTTAATCTTTATATATTTTTTTGTCTT
Organism: Salarias fasciatus; assembly: GCF_902148845.1. Taxonomy (NCBI): domain Eukaryota; kingdom Metazoa; phylum Chordata; class Actinopteri; order Blenniiformes; family Blenniidae; genus Salarias; species Salarias fasciatus. The sequence continues at coordinate 19,167,665 of NC_043749.1, forward strand.
TTGTTCAACAATATGAGCAAAAGATTTTTACTTACAGAAAGTCACACCTCTAATCATCATCAATACAGTAGGAGAGGTCCACATTTAAAATGATTTTTAAAGACAGCATGTTGTTTAATAACTTTAAAAATGCATTTCTTACCTTAAAATAAACCTTTGTCTAACCAGTATATTTTTTTATAAGTTTTAATCTTTTATTTTTTCCCCTTTCTAGAGTCAGACTGTGCAGATGGACATTTTAAATCTGCTTTTGAAATGGCACAAACCTTTATCTGCAGTGCTCCCTTATTGTTTGCGACTGAATGGATGCTTCAAAAAAATACCAGACAAATAGCTGTACAAAAGTGATGACAACTGAGAAGCATATGTTTGAGTGTAAGCTGTCATCAGATCAGCGTGTAATATTGGACAATACTGACACACTGTGGCTCAACAGCTCAAATTCTTACTGTTTTAATGCATCCTGACACTATTTCATTGTTTCTGATGGGAGCTATTTAATATCTCCTGCTGTTTTTATTATTATTATTATTATTATTATTATTATTATTATTATTATTATTATTTTACATTTTGTCTAATTTCACTCCACATATCTAGCATACAGGTAAACCATAACCAACCTCACTGACAATGAAATACAACACATCTGTTTACACTGAATGACATTTTATTTTCTTTTGAACTACTTTTAAATAAAAGACCTAGTGCGGGTGACATATGACAAACATATGCGGGTGTGTGTGTGTGTGTGTGTGTGTGTGTGTGTGTGTGTGTGTGTGTGTGTGTGTGTGTGTGTGTGGGGAGTGCAGTCCTGTTGAAGTCCCTGTAACTTCCCGGTGGAGGAGAGGGGGCGGGGCCACAGCTGCTTCAATGATTGACAGCCCAGCTGCGCTGATTCTGCGGTTGCCCAGCAACGCCAATTTAGAACCCATGGAACGATTTGGCTTTCAGTGTTTTCTTTAAAAAACAACAACGACAACACTGAAGGTTATTAGAACACTGATTTGGTCGTCCAAACACAGTTATTCTGTGTTTCTCATTATCAACCAACCGTAGAAACACTTGAGAATCGGCTTTAGGACCCAGCTGCAGACACCGGTTGATGAGACGGTCCACCCGGCTCAGCGCATCTTATTTCCCGACAAAGAGCGGCTGTTTAGTCCAGGACAGAGTAGTGGGCGGTAAACTTGGTAGACTGTCAGTTCACAGCCAGAGACAGAAGGGAGCATTTTCTTTTCCGCTGCTTCCATCTGTCCGCGTCACCTCTTCACCGTGGCAAGCAGACCCGCAGCTTGTCTCACCGGCGACCACCATGAGCCAGAGGTTCACCGTCTCCAAGAGCGACGGCGACCGGCGCCCCTCGGACATCCAGGGGGAGGTGAACCAGCTGTTTGAGGGAGACGAGCCGCCGTCCAGCAGCGCCGAGGCGGAGGGGGAGGCTGCCGCCGCCGCCGCCGCAGATGCTGCCCCTGCCCCCGCTGCAGACGGTACCGAGGTGGTGGTGGTGCTGAAAGGTAGGAAGACCCCTCACACCGGCTCCATTCATCCCCGACGCTGTCTGTTAGCTACAGGCTACAAGCAAGGAGCTAGCAGTCTGCTGCACGGTGGCACCTCACTGTCCAGGAGTGTGACTGGAATCCGTAATTATAATCCCCCTGATCAATATCTTTACTAGCAAGGCATGCTAACACATGCCACTTTTCTGCGTTTGTTACAGGTGCTTTGGCAAAAACAGTGCAAGTTGCATGTACTTGTGAAGAATCGAATGAGTTTTGTTTCAATTTAATTTGGTAAATATGCTCCCACTCAACAAAACCTCATTACTGCAAATTCATCACTGCACTGCTGGAAAGACATGAGGTTATTTATGACACACACCCCCTCCTTGCATACACTAATGTGTTTTGATCCATTTGGTTCATGAATGGTTATATATTTATTCACCACAGGTTTTGTAATGTGTCCTTTCAAGCTTATCCCGTGCACTTCTTTTTTGTAAAAATGTACTGTCCTTATATGATACATTTCTATCAGAGGTAATGTTTTTGTGTATTTTACAGGCAAACATCCTTTAATTAGGAAGTGACAACCTAATGAAAATATTTGCTCGATGAAATACTTTAATTCCCATGACTTTGAATATTTTTGTGACATTAGAATAATAACACTGCTGATTTTACTCTAATTGCTGTTGTGATGGTTTCAGCATGTTTGTTTCTTCATCTGGTTGATGAAAGCTCTATGAAGAGGCATGTAATAACAACAGTCATCATCATACATATTCCTTTGGGGAAATAATTTTTTCTTCGTTAACCCATTAATTGTGAACTTGATTGTGTTTGATGAAGAAATTGTGTATTTCAGAAAGAACTTTGAGAGGTTTTTCGATTTTTAAGCTGCTATTTTATGCAGACTTTTTTTTGTAAAACTTTGGACTATGGCTGTTCTCATCCCAAGACCATCATCTGATCAAAAGTGAATCAATGACAGTCAGTGAGACCTCCTACATTTTTACCTCTGCAGCATGGCAATTTCCTTCTGTGCCCCTCTGTGGAGTCCTAGCAATGTCTCTCAGGAAGCCTGTACCATTGTGGCTCAATGCTGTCACCACCTTGCCTGATTGAAATAATCAAGGCGCTGTCAATCGAATGCAGCAGTGCAGAACAAATGGCTGCTGAAAATCCCCGCTGGTCCAGGGAATGGAAGTCTTCACCATCGCCTATAATTAGCATTAGAAAAAGTGCAATCATTCAGGTCCAGTCAAGTGCAAATACAGATTTTCTGCAAATGAATCAATACAATTTATACTGGACTTAACCTCTGAGATGCCTCTACTAATGATATAATTATTGGGAAAGACTCCCCAGGTCCCTCCTTACTGTAATGTATGTAGCTTTTGTTTGGCTCTCAGTCCACTTCAGATTTTTTTTTTTAATCAACCAAGGCTAGTTGTAACACAATGACTTTATTGAAATACGTTGAACATTTTGTCACTTCAAAAAAATTACAATACCTTTTCAACTCATATTAAAACCCTCACGCTTTATACCTCATGGTACCCCACCTCCCTGTCCTTGTTTTCAGATGTATAAGCTTTCATTTGATTCTGTTTATATTTCTGTCAGTTATTCAGGCTGCAAGTGGTCAAGTGAACACATAATATGCAACAATCTTTTTCAGTATTGCAATAATTATTTGAATTGTGAAAAATACAAGCAAGTATATGTTTTACACCTGCTGTATTGCATGGTTTTGCAGCTCAGCTGCTCACATCTACCTAGTGAGTGGGAATAGGGCAGTGAAGCTACGTCTAATTGGCCAAATATGTTGACATGTAGAGCATGAATGCACAATGCATTTAAAACAGTTTTTAGTTCAGCACGCCCTTTTTTAAATAGACAATGCACATTTTTAAAAAGTGCTATTTATAAAATTGGAGTGTATTGCACAATTGTGCAATTGTGCAGCGTTGTCAGCGTTCTTCTGTGAAAACAATGTCCTACCAACAGAAGCAACGAAAGCTTTCCATTACCTGCCCAGCACTTCTGCTCACTGCTACAAGTGGCTACAGAAAGCCTCACACTGCGCCTCCGATTCCTCCCATGTGAGTGAATTTCCCTAGAAATGCCTCCTCAGCATTTCTCCACTGCCACGCATGCCCCAAGTGTGTATCAATCACTCCTCTGGACAGAAAGATGGCTGCATCGGTCAGTAGGAACAAATCTCACCATCTCTTTATGGTTCCCCCTTAAGAGAAGGGGAACACTTTACTGAAGGACTTCCTTTCTACTATGATTTGCCTTGTGGAGACTGGTGTCTCTGCATCTCTTTTTGCCGGTTGCCATGGAGATGTGGTACATTTTCAATCGAGCTGTCTCACGAAGGGTCTGCTACGAGGCAAAATCACTTTAGATACAGCAAGTACCATTAAAACAATCAATTCTACCCCTGCCATTTCTTGTGTTGGATTTATTTTGCTAGAGCAGGACTAAAAGATAAACCACAGCTGAATGTCTGACCTGTTTTATGGCTTAAAATATTTATAGCTTTCTCGCCATTTGCAGTGGTTATCTCTATCATGGTTTCGTTATTTTCTTGATGAATAACTTTGTTATAAATTTTACCCAGTAAATTATTATGTGTAAGATCTGGCATTTTAACTTGAAAGAAAGTATCAACTGTGTTAGATGCTGATCAAAATCTTAAATTTTTGGGGTAATTTTACTTTCTGGCTGTTCAATTGATTGTTGCCGTGCAAATTAATTTAGTATGAACACCAGGACTTCTGTTTGACTTTGGATGTTTTTGCATTTCACTTTAACTGAAACCGTGACTTGTCTGTGTGTACTCAAAGAAATGAGAATGTGTTGGTGTTCAGGTCTAAATCTGTCAAGGTAATTATACCATTCTTGGCATTTGCTTTGCCATCTTATAATTTTGGCTGTCGAAGCTCCCTTGAGTCCTGTTCTCACGTGTGCTGGTGGACGAGAGCAATGTCAAAATGCTTGCCCCCTCATCCTGGGCCCATGATCCTGTTTCTATCGATTTGAAGGGAGGAGGTGTGAGCCCAGTCAGTTCAGCCAGTCTCTGCGGATGATGATGACTTGCTGCAGCAGGAAGGAAGATCTCCGTCTGGCTGCCAAGTGCCCATGCTGCCCTTGACCTTGCAGCGGTGTAAAGAGATATATCTTCGTTAGATCCGTTAGGCTCGGTGGAATGGGCTGCAGATGGCTTCAGGATGAGCTGGGTGATTCTCAGCATTTGGCGGAGCAGAGAGGCGTTGAAGCTTGAATTCAGAAGCAACTCATTCTTATTCCCAGGGTGTCAAATGCTGCCATTTTGTCAAAACTGCTATTGTCGTACAGATTTGCTGCCAGTGCCCTTTGGCTTGAGTCATTTAGATTCCGTAGAGGAGTTAGTGAGATTGAGGAAAAGATGCGTGTTTGGGGTAAGCCAGCTTGTTACGCAGGTTGAATATGTTAACATAAGTTTACATACCCTCCAACCACCTTTGACCTCCCTGTTTTGGGTTTCTCATTTCTGTACCACCCTGCTGGATTTGGTTTTACTTAGATGGGAGTGACTAAAATGAAACAGATCTGACACAGAAAGCCTTTTCCCTAAAAGCTTGATCCCCAAGAGTAAAGCTGCGCTGTAGAGATGGCTTCAATTTAAGGTTAAAGTAGTTCACATTAAGTTAAAAAGGGTTGCGATTGTATTGTTTGGCTATTATGTCCTTGATGAATAACAGGAATATCTTTATTTATTTATTAAATTACCTTTTCTAATATGTGGTGGGACCTCTTACCTTCGGATATTTCCCAAATGTTTTTGTCGTTACTGTAGATTTGCCAGTTGGACAACCACAACATGAATCCTGTATAGCATCGTTTTCCAAAGATGCTCTCTTGAGCTGACATGCGGTGAGTGAAAGCCATTCGAGCCCACTGAATTTGTCATCTTCAAATCACCAGTTCTAAGTGACGGGTGCGTTGTGACCTGGAACGATGTGCTGAGAGGCCTTGAAAGGAGAAAGGATGGTACTCTTTGAAGGAATGGGCATGGTTACCAGTGAGACCCCATACCGTAACATCATATGGACGTCAAATTTGAGACACTTTAGAGTCATTTAAATTCTTTCTTTAAGTTGTCAGGGAGTGTTTTTCAGAGTTTTGTTTTAAAGCAAAACATTCAATTTACAATGTTTTCACAAGCCAGTTAAACCACTTTTTCAAACAGGGTGGAGTCTGTGATACAAGGCCACACATTTCAGTTGAAATCACTGGAGACAGGCTATATTTTTCCTTGCCTGTGCCAATAATCTGTGTGTGTATAGATGCCTTTCTTTTGTGGATAAGGCAGAATACACTGCAATCAGTTGAAATCTCAACAACAAACTGTATTGTAGATGTGCCCAACGCCCTGGGTACTCTTGCCTTGAAGTCCAAGCCAGCTGTCAGGAATCTTGGTGTGGTCTTCGACAGTTCCTTCAAGTTCGAGCAGCAGATCAGCGCAGTCATCAGAAGAAGTTTTCTCAACCTGAGGACTTTAGCCAAAATTAAAACTTACCTTCCCCAGGCGGGGCTAGAGCAGGCCATTCACGCCTTTGTCACCTCACACCTGGATTATTGCAATAGTCTTTACACCGGTATTGATAAAGCCCAACTCCACCGCCTGCAGCTCGTCCAGAACTCTGCCGCCCGACTCCTCACCTCCACCAAAAAACACGCTCACATCACTCCGGTTCTCGCTTCCCTTCACTGGCTCCCCGTCCGCCACCGCATTGATTTCAAAATTCTTTTAACAGTTTTTAAATCTCTTCATCTCCTCGCCCCTCCCTACCTGACCGATCTTCTCCGCCCCCTCAACTCTTCCAGAGCGTTACGGTCGGCTGACCAACGCCTCCTCTTCATTCCCAGGACCAGGCTAAAAACCAGGGGGGACAGAGCCTTTTCTGTTACTGCCCCGAGGCTGTGGAACTCCCTTCCCCCCCACATCCGTGCGGCCGAGTCTGTGGGAATTTTTAAATCACTGCTGAAGACCCACCTCTTTGCCTTGGCCTTCAGCTAGGTCTTTCCTTGGCGCTCGAGTTTGAGATGTGTTTTAATTTGTTTGTGCTGTTTTGTCTTTTCACCGTTTTTTGTTTGTTTCTTTTCTCTGCACTTGTGTGAAGCACTTTGGCACGGCTAAGCCGCTTGTAAATGTGCTATATAAATAAACTTAAAAAAAAAAAAAAAAAAAAAAAAATTATTAATGCATTAGCAGAGGTGATTCAGACCACAAGCAGATATTTCACGTTGATAATTCTGTCTCAGTTCGTCCTCAGTGGATGAACTGAGCTGACTTGGCCGAAGCTTAAACTGTGTCGGGGTGCCCTGGTTCCCTCTCGTTAGTTGCGGTCGAGGAGAGAATGATGCCATGTGAGGAGCTTGGGAAAAACCAAAGCCATAAACAGAAAACAACAAAACCGGTAACACTTTACTTGAAGCCCCTCTTTATAACACATTATAAGTAGTTATAAACACTAATACATGATCACAATGCTTTATAACTCACTACACAGCAGTATACAGCATAGGATTAAGGTTAGGGTTAGGGTTAGGGTTAGGGTTAGGGTTTGGTCCTGGCATTGTGATCATCTATGAATGTTTATAACTACAGCTACACATGTTATAATGGCATTATAATGCTTTATGAATGTACTTATAATGTGTTATGCAGGGGGGCTTCAAGTAAAGTGTTACCACAAAACCTAATAACCTCATAGGAAAAAACGGTAACACTTTACTTGAAGCACCATTGTGTAACACATTATAAGTACATTATAGCACTGTATAACTATAGTTATAAACACTCATAAACGATCACAATACTTTATAACATCAGGACCTAACACAAACCCTAACCCTAACCCTAATTCTATGCTGTATAGTGGGTTATAAAGCATTGTGATCGTTTGAGTGTTTATAACTAGTTATAATGCGTTATACCGGGTGCTTCAAGTAAAGTGTTACCGAAAAAACTATCTTGAGTCAGTTAATAGTTAATCTCTGCTCATAGACATGTATAGGATCAGAGGAAACCCTCACACTTTCCTTAATTTCACTTCAGTTCTGATGGCATCACCCAAAGTCCAGCTTGTGTTTCTGATGTCTTGCTTCTGATGATGCTAATCTCTGAATCCTAGAGTGCAATAGATCACAGCCACTCTCGTCTGTATTGCTTGTGTAGATGTTTTGCCAAACGTGTGGGAATAAGATTTTTCGATGTGTGAGAGATTATTTTTAGCTCATTAATGGTTAAGCATAAGATCGGTACAGTGTTTATACTATCAAGATGATTATTACTGCAGCTCAGTATATTCATGTTTTTCATATTTTCAAAACATACATACACAGTTACATAAATCATAACTTACTTTGGCCTCTTAATGGCTCATCATTAATAGGAAAAACAGAACAAAAAAATCAGCAGAATTTTCTTGAAGATAGTTTATAAGTCATCCATCTTCTGTACTGCTTTACCCAATTTAGATTTGCTTTATTTTCTGCTGACATTTGGCAGAGTACACCCTGGCCATTCAGATAAAACACCGAGACAATCACACACACTCACATTCCCAGCTACAGGAATTTTAGAGTGAACCATTAACTTCAAACACATGCTTTCGAACTGTGGGAGGGAAGCCACATTCAGGTAGAACATGCTAGCACAACAATAGCCCCCGACACATACTGGGGATATTCTCACTGTGAGACAACAGTGCAAACCACTACTCTAATGCGTAGCCCATACTTAATAATACGCTCTCAGATTTGACTGACCTCCTTCAAAAGCTGTGGCTGCCAACAATTGTTTCTCCGTGATAATGGACCGTTGGCTGACCAGACGCAGGATTGTTTGTGTGTTTACTCAGGCATCTCTGTCCCTGTGCTGTAATGAATGCCATGTAAATAATAGACAAACACTTTGATGTAGAGGGCCTGTCTGATGGCGAGTGCAGATATTGAGGCACAAAGGCCTATTGTGGCTTACTGTTATTCTAGGAATAATATAGTGGGCTGGCTGTTTCAAGGGAAAAAAAAGGACAATGTGGCCAACTGATAAGGATTTTATGGCATTTTTTATGAACCCCTTAGAAATCCTTATGCAATCACAGCTTATCTTGTCACGTAAGGCAAAATGTGATCTTCATGTATTTTTAAGTACGCGTTGCGTTTGTTATTTCCACAAAAAGAGATTAGACTTAAAACACGAGCAGGGACAGAACCAGAGCATTGCAAAACCGACAGCCCGTTGGGCCTGAGCATGAGGGATAAAATATGTTTCAATCAGGATGGATGTAGCTACATCATGAACACTTCAGTGCTGTTCTGCATCAATAATCCCTCTCAATAGTGACCGAAGTGGGACCACCTATTCTCAGCAGAAGCCCATGCACACATCCATTTTCATTTACAGATTTATGAATTCCACGGAGTCATGACCTTCCTGCATTGCTTCTGCTAGTACGTGCTTTCCTGTGCTTACGTTAGTTTGCTTCATGGGAAGTGATAGCTACTGGGTTTGTTGAGGAAAATTAGACAGAGAATATCTGTCGAGATAAAAACAGAATAAAATATTATTTGTAAAGCTGAGAAATATTGACAATAAAGCTTTGGGTCTCCTAAAGAAAATCAAAATCTTCAAATCATGTAATGAAATAGAGTTTGATGCTTTCAGAATTACATTTGATTGAAGTAATGTCAGTTAACTGTCATCTTTTCTTTCCATAGCTGTTAGAAAGGTGCACAAAGAAGATATGTCTGCCTTGTTTGCTGAATATCTTGCATGTTTCTGTGGACCCGAAGAAACATCTTTAACCTTTTACTCACCTTTCTTTGTCTCGTGGTTCATCATTCCTCCGACTGCTGCAATGCCATTAAATGGCGGAAATTTTCTCCTTCAGAGGAGTCATCGATTTGTAATCTAGCGAGCCATTAAATGCCACGACTTCTGCGACATCACTCACTGTGGTCGTCATTTTTCTGTCAGAGGAGAAGCCATCAATACATTGCAGATCAATGCAACTCATTGCCCATCACATATGTATGACCATCCCTATGTGCCATTCTCAAAAGAGCTGTTCAAACTGGATCAAAAGCTCGATGAGGTTTATGCAGGGATGGAAAACTGACGTTAAGAAATGTGGTGGCATCGACTGGACAGCAGAGGGCAGCCTTTGAAATGTTTTCATGCCAGACAGAGACTGAACCTGGGTGAGTGTGCTGTGTGTGTGCTGTCTGAAGTGTTTCATCAAATATAATCCCAGACTTACATTTTCACAATAAGAAATAGATCGCTGTTCACCTGAGTTTTGTTTTGTTATACATGTAACTCACTTTGATGTGGAGGGCTGAGCTTGGGAAATAAATAGCTCTGCAGTGCACAGAGACATGCATTTCTCCTGAGAGGCAACAGGGGGCAGTTGTGTCCTTTCTTCTCTTCAAGAATCCCTGCATCTATTGTATTTTCTGTTCGGTCTGAATCGCTTGGTTTAAAAAGAAAACAGAAACAAAACTGATATAAGGAGATCAGGACTCCATTAAATTACACAAGTGTGTGTGTGTGCGTGTGTGTCTTTATATGTGTGTGTGAAGATGTGCATATGGCAGGGAAGGAAAACCGTGTGGGCGTGCTTTTGTGTGTGAGGATGGGAGTAAAAGAGGCAAGCAAGATGCAGAGAGAAAAGCGAGCAGGGAGAGAGGGGGTGCAAACATCCCTTAGCCCAGAAATCCTCGTGCTGTTATGTAACTGCGTCTGCAACCGGGGGAGGGGGAGATGTTTAAAATGTGTGTGTGTGCATGCGTGTGTGTGTGTGGTGGGGACTGAGACTAACTGATAGAAAGTGACAAAATCCTCCTCACATGCAGGCAGGCTGCAGGGCAGACCTCAGTGACACTAACACAGGGGGAACAGGGGGAGGAGAGGGAACATCAGCGGGGAGAGGTAGAGCATTCTCCTCGGCCACGCCGCGCTGACAGCGGCACATCCATCACAGGTCCACACATCCACAAACTTGGCGTCTTCCACACAGCTGCGGTCTTTACACATAAGATTTCCATCATGTCTGGATTCTCACATTCACAGCCATCAATACCCCCCACCCATTCAGCATCGAAAGTTCATTTTTTGTGGGTATTTTTTTACGTGCTTAAACAAGATGTGACAACATATCAAGAAATTAAGTTTTCATTGTTAGAGAGAGTGGGTACATATATTTATCACTTAAATTGTGCTTCTTAGTCTGTTAGATGTATGACATTGCTCCTCACAGTCAGTATTTAATGAAAGACACAATTCCCAAAGGTTCAGTGGAAGATGCTTCCATAATGCCCAACGGAAAAGATATTTACAGAGTAGTCCCTCATGATGCACTGAGCGGCCCTCCATCGTCTCAAATGATCCAGTTCTTGTCATCCACTGAATGTTCACCTGTCTGTTGCTGGACGATGGAGAGAGTCTGTGTGTGCTAGCTCTAGTTATACTGTTCAAAAGCTGGAGGATGGGGTTTTTTTTATTTGTACTTATCTATCATGTGATATCACCTGGAAAGTGTCTGACTGGTTTCAAATGTATTCTGCAGCATGAAAGCATCCCCAAACAGTAAGTATTTATTAAAAAGTACCTTTAGTATAAAGAAGACCTTTACAGACCTTTGACTTGCTCTACAGTAAGATTTAATGCTGCCTTTGCCACAAACTGGATGCTGAGAAGAACTAATGCTTCTTTAATGTAGCGGTTGGTCACACCAAATACTGATTTCCCTCAAAGTAATTAATTTGCAATTTGTGTCAAATTATGTTAAAAAATTTAGCTATAAGTACATGACTTGTTAAAAGTACTCATGCAGATTTTTCCTCACAGCTGCCTCAATCATTCGCTCAGTACTGTACTTCTTTCGTGATTTTTCAATCCAACAAGACTTTTGTGAAACGTTTGACTTTCTGTTTTTCACAGCATTGGCCTGCATTTATGAGTGCATCATAGTGAAGCAGAATTCACCAAGCGTTGGATTGTTCACCCACTAATAGGGAACGTGAGCTGGGTGAGACCATCGTGAGACAGATTAGTTTTACCCTACTCATGATGCGTTGTTGCAATAGTAATTCTTGAGTATGAATGATGAAGAAGAGGTCTACGGGTCTGGTTAGTGCTGCAGCCTCTGTGAACTCAACAAAATTCACAAGGACTGCACAAGATTTGCACTATTTTGAGTTACAAAAGTCACTGGCCTTTATAATCTAACCCAATCAAATGCCTGACAGCCTTCCAATGTTTTGGTTTTGTTAAGAAAATTATTCCATTGACAGAAAATATTCTGTTATCACAACTGCTAATGGTGATGTCCAATACCTCTCATTATCATTTTAATTTGAGACCATGTGAAATCAAAACTAGTAATGCCAATTCTAATGTGATCAGAGAATAGACCTCAGGCCATTAAATATGTTGTCAATGAAATTACCCTGAAGCACAGAAATCCTCAGTTATTATTTTTTCCCCACATACTTCCCAAATCATGCCTTTATGCAGCATCAATATGTGAGGTCCTCTTCTGTGATAGCGTTTTGGTGTTTTACCCATTTCATCTCTTCCTCTTTTACTTTGACAGTCAGCTGTCTCATCTCATCTCTGCTCACTTGTCCTTCCTGTCTGTCCTCCCTTGGTGCGTCTCATTCATTAATGTGTTTCACCCATGTCTTCCCCTTCTTCCTCATGTTTGATCTTCTCCTCTTTTTGGACTTACCCTTGGATCGCCCATTCAGGACTCCTTCTCTTTGGATCATATCCTTAATTGACTTTTGAACTTCATCCTGTGCATGAGTCCGCCCAAGGTCCATGACACACCAAGTCTCCACTGGTTTGTGTCAACAAATTAAATTACTTTGCCTTAATGATTTTTTAGTAATGGAAGTACTCTGAATATGACTTTCTAGACACAGTGGTTGTGTGTTTGTCAACACCTTTAGTACATACTAGCTTGTAGTTTATGAATGTGATTAGTTTCTTATGGTTTGTTTTGAAGGGATGTGGAAGTTACCAAATATAACCAATCAATAGTCCCCAGACTCAAAGTTGATGGGATATTTACTCATGAAATAGCAGAAAAATATAAAGTCCAACAAATTCCCTAATTAGATTTATAGAGGGAAAAGTTACAAATGAGTTATGAGTGAGATCATAATATGATAAATCAATGTCAAGTTTCTGTGCCTGATTCCAGTAAAAGAAGTCTATCTTAGTTTGCTTCTTTTGTGCACTTTCCTTGCCTCACCGTGACTTGTCTGTGAAGTGTATTTGATTTTTTTGCAACTACACTTGTCACTCGCAGCATGTCATGGTGTTGCTGTTGATTTCATCATTTCTGAGTGTATTCATGCGCCCCGCGGGATCAGGCCTCCCTGCTCAGCACCATCAGGATGTGGGAGTAGCCAAATCTCCCAGGATTCCTCCGCTCGCATCTAACAGCTGAACCCAGAGAGGGCTGTTCACTGGAAACGGTTGTGCTGCAAAGTTCACCATCACATTTCCCACCACACGCGCGCTTATGTCCTCTGTATTTTAAGTAGATACTAAATTTAGCACTGGCTGGAGACATGATTATTTTTATTAGGTCAGACTGATAATTCAACCGACACAGGTTGCCTGGATAAATCGCAGATGCCCTGGTGCCAGACTTAATATTTTTTTTTTGTGTGTGTGTATGTGTGTGTTATTTTGCTCTGAACTGGAGAGCACCACACGCTACATCAGCCGAGGCGAGGCAGACAGAGAGCACAGGGCCAGAGATGCAGGTCATGGATCCCCAAGGGGCCGGGCTGGTATTCAGGAATTATACCAGGCCTTCCAGTCCCTCAGGACCACTGCACACTGTTGTTAGCTGCTAGCTGTGTCTCTGCCTCTCTGTCGCTGGAGCTGGGAGAGGTGCTGGGGCGTAGTTTGGGTTTTGAAAAGGTGAACTGTAAAAGGAGATGCATGATGCAAGAGTTGTGCCACTGGCTAAAAGAGTTTAATTTATGTTTGAATTGTCTGTTGTGAATTTAAAAAAGCCATTTCTTTTTGTAGCTGACTTGGTGGGGTGAGCTAGTCGTCCTCCTGCTACAGCAGGCAGGATGGTGAGGGGTGTGTGTGTGTGTGTGTGTGTGTGTGTGTGTGTGTGTGTGTGTGTGTGTGTGTGTGTGTGTGTGTGTGTGTGTGTGTGTGTGTGTGTGTGTGCGCGCTTCACTGGAGCCTCTGCACAGCCCAGTTGTTTCCACAGTCCACAGGTTCTGTCATCTTATTGCACTCGGCTGGGGGTGCACACTCTCCATCTCCATTACCATACGTGCCACTGTTGCGGCGCAATGTCAAGGGGGTGACTGCAGAGCCGGCCCCAGTCAAATGGAATTCATACATGCCTCTCATTGTGTTTGAGTGCATGCATTGATTTTGCTTTCCACAGGTGCGATAAAAGACATTGACTGTGCTTAGAAATCAGGTCCCTGCCTTTCTGACGGTTTAACATCTTATTTACTTTTTGAAACAGACTGAAAAATTACAAGTGTTACATAAATGAAGGCTATTTAGAGCTGTTGTTATCATTTAGGCTTTCTTAGACACCTGTTCTGATTACTACCATCCAAATGTCGAACATGTGCCACTTATAACGGAGAATTATATTAGGAGTCATATGCTCTGTCTCCAAACATGTTCTTACCATTTTTATTGCTTGGATACAGATCAGCCCTCTGAGATGCTTGACATGGTAAACTGAACAAAGAAAGTAATTGCCGTAATGGTTTGAAACAGGTAGATATTGTTTTAATTGCCTCCCTAATCAGTCATTGTTTTACATCCTTCTGCAATCAGAATAAAACCCCTTTTAAGCACAGTCTTTTTCTTTAATAGCCAATATAGCTTCTTGCATGTGCATCAGTGCTAGACTAGTTTTACCGTGCTTTCCTGTGAGAAGTTGCTGTTCATAGCTAACAGGTTAGCAAACAGCTTCCTGCTCTACAATCAAGTCAGCCACTCAGCCCCTGTCAGTTTTTGTGCCATTATTAAAGAGCCTGTCTTATACGACTTTGAAAAGGTTATTAATTATGTGGAATATGGAAGTAAAGCAGTATTATGTTTCTATCTGACATTTTGATTCAATCCTCAGGTTCAGTATATAATTCTAAAAGGATGGAGATGAGATTTTAGTTTCACTGAATTGTCCAAATTGTTGCTGCTTTTGATTAGAAACATATTTCCCCCCAAAATTCTTCTGTTTTCCTTAAGAATTCAGTTGCTCTATTGTAGTTGAAAGACAGACATTAAACTGCATGATACTCTGTTTTCTTGACTTTTATCCCCACTTTATTCCAAATGGCCCACAGTTCATCTGCCAAGATGCTGACTGAGGCAGAATAGCCGATAAGATGAAAAAAAAACACACAAAGGAATTGATGGAAAGTTATACCTTTTATATATTTTAATTCCATTTCTGATGTTTTATTCCTTTGCACTGCAGTTTACAGAGTTGAAACTCAATTTCATGTCTTTGTAGTTCACAATAGAGGAGAAGAGATTATAGAAGGCACTTATTTTTGGCTGCCCCCTTTTTTCCTGTAGACTTGGCTAGTTTTTGCCCTTGATGCATCAGCCAAGATTCAAACCTGAGTCCCTCACGCCCCAGATGAAGACCCAACCCCAGGGCAGTGAAAGTTAATGTCATAATTCTTTATCAAAAAGCCAGTGTGTGTGTTAGAAGGGGTGTGAATTGCTTGGAGAGTGTCGATAGAGCAGTAAGAAGTGGAGTCATAATGCAGCCAGTAAAAACGTATCACAGCCTGTTTCTGTAAACACTATCTGTCTCTCACTGAACCTTTTGGAGTACTGTTTTTTTTCAGCTTCTTCAATGTTTGTTTTTCATTCTGAACTGGCTTTCATTGACCTACACTATAGCTACTTCATCTTTATCGAGGTATTTTTGGCCTGTATATACTATTGATTTACGGTGGGCTTGCAGCACATCGACGGTTGTCTCCTCAAAATGTAACTTGTTTGGTGCAGTACATTACATTGAGAATCACTTTATTGTCAGAGAAGCAGGTGTTTATGTAGAGTATGCAATAGCATTAAACACACTGCTTCATAATAATACTTCTGCAGCTCATCTCATGCTTCTGCTCAAATCACTTTCAAGTCTGAGTCACATTTTCTGTTATTGGTTTGGGCAACATAATATTACAGTGTGCATAGTCATCTTATTCATTCGTGCATTTATTTCATTAAAATTATGCTTCTCAGAGCATGAACTTTCTTTGTACATACTTGACTTTGCGGCACATCGGCTATAAAATGTACATCAGTGTAAAAACCTTGAGTTTTGATCTGTAAAGATGTGACATATATTCCTTAAAGGTTAGCCATTAAAATCTGATATTTTTAAAACACCTTTTACCTTACATACCTGGTGTGAAGACTGTAGTGTGCAGTGGTGCATGCTGAAATTACTGTGTCTGTTTCACTCTCAATTCATGAGAGCTGACAAGGATAGAATATTGAACTTTTTTTTTTTTTTTTGCCTGGTCTGCTGGTGAAGGGATATGTTGCATACTGTCTTTACTCAAAATACTATCATCAATATGCAGCAAAAAGTTTATGAAAAAAAAAAAACAAACACCAACAAGAATTTCAGTTTTTTGTTCTTTTAGGTTTGTTGGTTTTTAAGTGAAAGAAAAACATTTACTAGAACTTAAATTCATCTAACCTCTTGTCTCTCCACCTCATAAATGTCACACATCAGATTTTTTATTGTGTCTTTTGGATTTAGCACTTTGCTGTGTTACCCATGTGCTCAGATGTTTCTGCACTGTAGTCTCAAGAGCACTCAAAGACAGACTGTCCTCAGTACTGTACTCATACAAGACTTAAAAACAGCTCATTGCAATGGATAGTTCGATGCTCAAAGTTACTGAATGTAGATTTTTCTTTAAGAAAAATGTTTTAACATTGAACCTAATTATAAGGTTTTAATGTTGACTGACAGCATGAATACACTTGTTAATTTTACTTTCTTTAAGTTCATGAATTGGAAGTAAGTTGGAATTGGCATGCCACAGATTAACAGACCACAACGGCTTCATTTTTTTTTTCACATGACATACTGCATTTCCAGTTGTGCATGCTTTGTTGAGTGTGAGATAGCAGTGAGGTACACTACATTGCCGAAAGTATTTGCTTAGCTATCCAGATCGTTCAGTTTAGATGTTCCAATCATTTCCATGGCCACAGGTGTTTAAAATCCAACACCCAGGCACGCAGACTATTTCTATCAACATTTGAGAAAGAATGAGTCACTCTCAGAAGGTCAGTGAATTCCAGCCTGGTGCAGTGATAGGAGGCCATCTAAGCAATAAGCTGCGCTGATTGAAATTTCCTCACAACTAAATATTCCGCAATCAAATGTTAGTAGGACTTTAACAAAGTGGAAGTGACTAGGAACAGCAACAACTCAGTGGTAGGTCATGGAAAATCACAGAGTATGGTGTGTAGAAGCTGAGGCCGCCGATTTTCTGCAGAGTTTTTAAGCTACAGTCATCCAAACTTCATGTCTGAATGGGACTTCAATCAAGTGTTTGTGAAGGCAGACGAGCAAATTCTTTTGGTAATATAGCATGTGTCTTAGAACAACGAGCATGTTTGTTTGGTCAGGCAAGACAAATGGAGACACATCAGGGTAACGCAACTATGAGATGAGTCTGCTAATGGTGCATTCACTGCCAGTGCCATAAACTGTACCATGTTATTAGACAACTTGAGCCCAATTTACAACGATGTTATGTCAAAAGTGCTAAATTGCATGCCCATGCAAATAGATTGCGCTTTTAGTTCACTTGCGTTTTGCTGGTTATCGACTAACAATAAAACATGAGTGACATTACATGTATGCAGTATTCAAATTAAGGTTTTGTGTGCATTATTGCTTCTATTTGCCATGGAGTGATCAGATGGGAGTGCTGCGGCCACATAAGCACTGCATTAAATGGGATATAAGTTGGATGTGTTGGTGGAGGAAGTCATCAAAGATATGGAGCATTACGGTAAATGAGTGTGAACTTGGCAAAACAATAAAAACACAACACAGGAGATGTCAAAGCTCCAGTATAAACAGGTGCAAAGAAGAGAATAAGAAATGATTCCAAGAGTTAAGGAGTACAATGCAGAAAAGACCTTTATGATAATAAAGTCGCCCTAAAAAGTCTTGGGAAACTTGGTTCAGGAAAGACCTCAGGCGCACTCGTCAACAACACTTTTTTAGATGTTGTAAATCAAGGATTCCAGGATTCTTTATTGCTATATCAGTACAGATTACATGGCATGGTTTGAAATTCCATATTTGAGGCCCAGTTAATGCCAAAACGTGAATAGGTGAAGGATGAAATAGAATAAAATAGAAAGTGATAGAAAATAAGCACAATAAAAGCACTTTGTATTTTTTGTGCTGTTTACAACAACAAACAGGTCAGTTGGTGCTATTCATAGTAACACAAGCTCCTTATATGAGGGTTATTCCTCCTTGATGTACATGTTTAGACACACATGCACCTAACCGGACAACTAATTCCCTCCAGCTGATGCACAGAGGAAAGAGTCTGGGTGTTTTCTGCCAGCCCCTGGCAGTACGCCCAAGCAGTCTGCCGTTTGTTGGGGTGCCTGTCCTTAAAGTCAAGATCCAACTTATGTTGCTGCACCACATCATTTATGTTCGTCCTTGTTGGGACTGAGTCAAGGTTTATGGTGCAGATGACAGAGGCATATTTATACCAAAGTTCTCCTTTGTCTCAAGTCGCTATTCTTCATACACACAGACCCAACTGAATAGTGCCTACACGCATTATCAATAGACCAGGAATGCCTTCGCAGATGAAGTTAAATTTACTTTTCAGTCTGTGCGAGACTAAATATTCACACATGCTGTTGCTACACTCTCAAACTGGACATCGGGTCAAAAACCATGTCACTTTACGTTTCTCGCCTTCTTCGACTCACACGGCCGTCTTTCCATTTAGGATATCAGACCCACAGTTGTTCTAAGAGTGGATTGACTCTCGACAACTCATTAATTCTCTCTCTCTCTTCCCCTCTCTGGTGTTTGCTCGCTTTCTCACTCTCCTTTTCATGTCTCTGTGACCTTCGCTTTATCTGGCTGCCAAAAGCCGAGTGCTTCTGGAGTTGCTGTAATGACGAGCATTTCAAGAAGGCATATTGGGATCCTCTCTCTTTCTGCAGTCATTTGTTTTCTCACCATGTGCTCGTTGTCGGCCAGGTAAACTGCAGACATTACAACTCTGCGGCGTGCATGATCTATCTTTACTGTGGGTCCACCTGATGAGTGGTTAACATCTGCTCTCAATCATTTCTAAGCAGGATTTTCTCACTCAGCAGTTTTTCACCTGCGTCCACATTGTGTGTGTATTTTTTTTTTTTTTGTTCCCTAAATGACACATCCCTCTCTCTTTCCCCTCTTTCTCCTTGTGTTATGTTCATTCAGCTCGGGGCCACTTTGCCTGTCTGGCCTTCTGAATGGATGGCAAAAATCACCAGTGTGTGAATGGATGTTTGGCTGGCTTGCTTTGTTAATGGTGTGTGGAGGGAATGATAGGTATACTGCGCCACCTGTATTGTGTGTGTGTGTGTGTGTGTGTGTGTGTGTGTGTGTGTGTGTGTGTGTGTGTGTGTGTTGGCTGCAGCGGCAGGGTTCAGGAGTGTCTCTGAGAATAACAAGGTGAAAGGAAAAGTGAAATTCTGACATCTTGGATTTTAGCCATTACCACCCACCCCCCACCTCCCACCCCCAATTGTCAGCTGCGTGAGCTAAAGCTGGATGGATGGCAAAAAGCGTTATTGAGGTTCTCGCTCTCTCTCGCTCTCTCTCTCTCTCTCTCTCTGTCTCTCCAGGTTCGCTTCTGTTCTCTTCACTCGAATGCGATCCCTCTCTTTGTCTCTCTTGATAATGTCTTTTTTACCCACTGCCATAGCCCCTTCTTGGGATTTTTGACTCCCTCTCTTTTCTCCCTTCCCTCCATCTATCTTTCTTTCTCTCTCTACCCACCCCCTCACTCTTACACCCTCTCTCCCCTTGGTTTTGGTGCATTGCAGTGGCTCCACCACCACACTGAAGACACAACAGCCTTGGCAAACGAGGTCTCTCTTTCTCGCTCTCCGTTGCTCTCTCTTTTTTCTTTCTCACACATGTGTGCGTGTGCACACGTACGCACGCACGCACGCACGCACGCACGCAGATTCATTTTTCCACTCTCTCTTCCCTCATTTTAGCCCCGACTCCCTATCTCTTTCATATTATTACTCTCTCAAGGCTTATCGAGAGTGAGACAAAGCCTTGAGTACGGAAAATTCAACTATTTCCATATCAAAAAGCTCCACAAGATTTCAAATAAAAGGCACAAACACAATCCTTTGCCCTCATTCTTGCTAGGAACACTTGCACATTTCCATATGCACACACACCACAGCTTTTTCACAAGCCCAGCGCTTCTCGAATGGTTGCAAGGCAACCACCGTACTTGTTTTCATGATGGATCACTCACTGATTTCGGAGAAATAAAGACGCTTCATAGATCCTGGAACGGATGACAAGCTTTGTAATATTCTCTGTTTGTGTCATTCATCACACCTGTATGAAATACCAGGCAAGACTCCGTAGGAGGTGGCTGTTATTGCACCGTAGCATCAATCCACCTTACTCTGGTGCTGATTAAACACATATTTGATGAGGGATTTTTCTCGAAACGTCGGGGTATTCTCAGAGGGGTTTATCGCCAAGTTAGCAAATCAATTTAAATATCATCCCCACCATAAAATAATGTATTTTCTATCATTTACCAATGTTGTACTGCCATAAGATGACTTAAAATCTGCTTCAGATGATGCCCTAGAGGATCTTTGTTGTTTTTCTTTATGTACTAAAATTGTATAATTATAACACAGTGTATTTACAGAAAACACAGTGGACTGTGATTTTCCCAATATTTCCTTAAGGCTTTTTTTTTTTCCAAATTGCTGTTTGCTTTTTTTTCTTTCATCTTAATTTTTTTTGTAAAATTGGTAACGTTCTTGTCAAGTGTGCTTTGATTTTTGGTTTTTGGTGATTGACCTGATTAGTATTAAAGTTATCTCTGGAGTAGGTAAAACATGCTTATGGATTCTAGTATAGTGAAGTCTAACATCACCAGGCATTATTAGTGGATTGATAAATACTTTTTGTGGCAGACGGATTGCTTGTCATTTTCTAAGGGTTAATGTTTAAGCTGTATCACAGATGTAAGATCAATAGTCTAGACTCTAGGTTTTAAAAACACTAAGAAACAAATCTGGAATTTAGTCTCTTCCCAGGTTTGGTGACGACATTGTTTGAAAACAATTTCTGGAAACAGCAGAAAGGCTGAATATGCTAAGTGTGTAAATAAGTGTGTGAATAAGTAAGTGTGTAATAAATGTTGGTTGCATTCAGTTGCTGTTACATTCAAGAGCCGAAAGCACAGTCTAGAATCCTCTAATGCTATTGTTCTTCTACCCACCTGTTGGCAACTCTATTGTAAAGTGTTACTTAACCTCAGATGCGTTTTCCCTGTTTGCACTGTTCCCTCTTTACTGATTAAAACAACATTGCACTGTTGAGGAAATTTTCAAACACTTCTCTGACTCTAAACACCTTTGTTATGTAAATGAACAGCCAAAAAGAATCATACAGTTTGCCAATTTCAAATGCTGTCATGTAAATGGAGCCTTATACGCCATGTGGATCATCTGTGTGGTTGTATCAGCATCCAAGTCCTTAACTCTGATGGTGCTATTTGGCTTTTTATACAACTCCAACTGTGTATTTACATTCAAGTCTGTGCTTTTAGGAAGCATACAATAGTTTGATTGTGGGATATGTAATTCAAGTTAAACAGTGGTTCGTGCCATATGAGTACTGTGGTGATGCACTCACGGTGAAACTCGTTTAATCGTGTAAAAGGAGTTATACAGATAAGCTTGACTGATTGGCTGCTCTGGCTCAGAGGAGTATTATATTGAAGGCCACGGCATGGCCACACGGGAACGTCTCGTGAGGAGGACGAATTAATCTTTGGTTTTGATGAGTGTGACTGCTCCTTGAGGAAAATAAAAGGCACGCTGCTTGTGCTTCGGAGGTTTGCTTCTGTTTGCTTCTCACTTTCTTTGTCGATTTAACAGCACGTTAGCCCACCACTGGCACGGAGGCATACAGGACAATTTGAAGTAAACCCAGTGTGAAACATGCCTTGTTTTAATCCTAGCTATTTAAGGCTAACACTCCCACTTGTGAAAACCCACAGCCGAGCCTGTGATTTAGAATTCCATCCATGTGTTACGTAATGCTTTTGTCTTTCATGCTTGAACTCCTTTCAGGCACAGGCATAGTTTATTAATAAAAAAAAGGGGATTGCATGATTGGAGGGTGGTTGTCTGTGCATTTGCATCAGTGAACAATAGTGTGTGCGCGTGCGTGCGTGCGTGCCTACCTGCGCACACTCGTGTGTGTATTTGCGCACGTGTCTGGACAAGTGGGAGGACATCGTGGGGATTCCTCTGCACTTGACACGAGAAGCATGACAACACAGACCCTCGCAAACCAGAAAAAGGTCAAGGTCTGTCCTCCCTGAAGACCATATAATGGCCTGTCACAGTTTACACACTTGTGCTCGATGTGACATGTTGTGTGGCGCTGACAGAAAAGCTAACACACCGTGTGCATGTAGGGACTTCCAACCAAAATTTAACATTCACGATCATAGATGACAAAGTAGGGTTGTGCTGTTGTACACTAAGTGTTGCTGTCCTGTTTCTTTGTGTGAATTATTCAGACATCCTGTCTTGCGGAAGGTGAATATTCAGTGAGTAAAAATCTAAAAGTAAAATATGACACCACTCGTCCGCGTGGTCTGACAGTAATCTGAGGTTACACGGTGAGGTTGTGTTTGCCATTTTATATTCTAAGAGATTTTGGTTGGCTAAATAATGTACATTCTCTGTGTTTACATGCAGCCGCTCTCAATAATTTAGGGTGCGAGTCACTCCGAGGTGACTGAATGTGAATCTGCAAACATGGGGTTATTGATGGATATGTGACACAGGCTCCAAAAAATATATAGTTTGAATATAGATTTTCACTGACTTTTAGATCATTTTTAATATTAATTATATTATTTGCCGAAACAAAAGTTAGTGTTACAGTTTGTATTTATTGTTCTATCAGTGTCTCCAGCCACTGAGACCCTTGTCTGATTAATGTGTATTTAGACGTTGGGAAATTTTCCTCACTTCTTATGAATTAGTTTGATCTTTATGATTTTCATTTTGTTAGGTCACCTGGTCTATTTCTGACTGATGCAGTTCCTGTCGCTCAGTGGGCCATGCTACCTTCACTCGCTCAACTTTTGTTGTAAAAATTCATGGGGACATGAATACAGCAATGTCACTGGCAAAACAACTGCACCTGCAAACTATTTTTTTTTTGTTTACTCTGGAGTCACTCTAAGAATTAACTTTGAAAGCCACTTGAAATAGTACAGTCTCTAGAAGTCAGGTTTGAGCTTGTGCATTTTGAGAAAGGTTTGTGTAGTGGTTGAGAGTGCAAAACTACACGACTCAGTGAAACACATCTTCATCTTCTTGCATCGATGAAGCTTTAGAAATGATGAGATTTTGGGAAATGTCATACATCATTTCACATCTTCCAACTCAGTCTGTAAGAACTGACCAGATCACTCCGTCTCCTGGTGCAAATTTTCAGATGAACTCCAAGTTTGCATTAGTTGTTGGAGAACTTTGAAATCCGGCCTATTTGCTGCCTCACATCATGAAGTAATGCTCACTAAAAAGATTTTGTTCTCCGGGATCCCCTGTTGTACAACTGAGGCATTCAAAATTTTTGACCTCTTCTTGAAGCTTACTGTTATGGCTTTTCCTGATTTGTAATTTTTTTTTTAAGTATCTCCTATACTTCAGTCTTTATTTTATATGATTTTTGTGTTTATTTATTTATTTATTTATTTATTTGTTTATAATGTAAAACATTTTGGAACCATGGTTTTTAAAAGCATGATATGAATAAGTAATATTATTTTTTTAGTAATGGCACTATGTTTACTTTGTCAGCTGGAAGCTTTGATTTTAAAGGGTTGGAAGGTGAGCGGCATTTTGTTCTGGGCTGGGGTGGATCTCAGAGTTGTGACTAAATCAATTCCAATGCAAAAAAAATAAAATTAATAAATTCCTATACCCATTTCATACTGGTAATATAAATACTCTACACACTAGTGCTCTTTCAAGAGCCTCAGAATTCCTGCATTGTAACTGGCTAACCAATTAAATAAAAGTTTATTCAAAATAAATACCAGTAAATTGGCTGGTCTACCTGCTGAAGACAAGAAAAATGGAATGACGACAACATATAGAAAGCTATCCTCCAGATTTCATCTCATCATGAGCCCAGCATTATAGAATTACATTCACACGTGAACACACAAGTGCGAATTTGCCTGCAGAAAGTTTAAGTTAGAGAAGATGTTCCGCTCTCATTTCCATTCCTTGCCCCGCTTGTCTGCTGCACGGTGTTTTTCTGTCATTCTCTGCCTTTAGTCAAAGAAAAGAAAAATGTTGTAGAAAAAATAATTAATTCAAGATGGCACTCATAAGGTCGCCCAGGAGGAAATGGATTATGCATGCCTTGATCAATGAGCGGGTGACTGCAGGTTTGACCATGTCCAGCAGGTGCAGGAGCTCATCTGTTCCGAACTTGTGGGTCAAATTAATACATGCTTGGCTCGCTCGTCAGCATCTTATATCGAGGCTGTCATTTGCTATCTCTGTCTGTGTCTCTGGTCAGACGAGGAGGCCTGTCTTGGCCAGAGATGCCTTTAATTGAAATTGATTTTTTTTTTTTCCTCTCTCCGGCATAGGAAGCTTCTTTAATAGAAAGGCCATGTTACACAGCTGGCTGCAAATTTCCCTGTTGCGTCTAATGGTCTTTGAAGGCAGATCGGTCCACGGTTGTGCAAAAGAATGCATCTCTTGTTAACGTGCTTGGCTGACGGAAGCGGAGACTTAGTGAAAACATTATCGTTGCATTTTATGCTAATTTCCACTCATTTGTATCATCTGTTTTCTCATTTGCTGTCTAAACAAATAATGAAGTCATTATTTCTGATTCCCTCATTCCTCTCTCATTCCATTACCTTTTTCTCCACTTCCCCGTCTCTCTTTATCGTGTGACTATTCACTGTCTGTGTAGGTGTGTGTCAGTGGAAAATTGCCCTCTTTTTTTTTTATTTTTTGTCTTTTTAAGTGGCAAAGTAGTGACGAGGTGTTGAAGTGCGTGGAGGCTTGTCCTTGGGCATTAGGCTCACATTGTCAAAGTGCAATTTTCCGGGCTGTTTGTGTACACCTCTAATTGAATTGAACCAGACCAATTGAAACCCCGACTACTTTCTATTGAGTCAGGTGTGGAGGTGAGTGTATTTGCCTTTTTTTTTTTTTCCTTTCACCCGCCCCTGTGAAAGAGGCATACCCTGTATTACCGTATACTAAAGGCAGGTAGACAACACAAATGTCAATACCGTGGGTGCCGCCGCTTCAGCTGCGGTGCCATTGATGCTTCGCTCCCTGACGCCTCAGCAGGCTCAACACCAAACTGCTCTTTCTCTCACAGCTGAAGATCTTGTCAGTGCTGATCCTGTACACAGCCCTCTGTTATGGATCGTACTCTTGAATACCAATATTCCACTAAAACATTTTGGTTCTCTCGTCTCTAAGTGGCTTTAGGCACAGGGGAAAAATATTGCATGGAGAGGTTTAAAGTTGTTTCTCTTTCTCATTATATGAGGACAGAAACTGGCATCCACGTCATAGAGTGCTATTAATGGATGTGCTTAGGATACCGTGTAGTCAAGGAAACCATTTAAAATAGATATGTATGCTTTTTTTTCCCCTTCTTCCTTACAGTGGGAGGTTTCTAGGCTAAATGACACTTGTAAAGGACGGATCTCTTTTTGGTGTCTTGATTTTGAAAACCACTCTAGGAAATTGTAAAAAAAAGAAAATTGTGCTCTATGACAGTGAAGTTCCTTTTCTTCAGACTTTTGAAGGTGGGATTTCTGGTTTCGCCTTGACAACAAATAAACTGTAGGAGCATGTCATCTGTGATTCATCTCACTACTGTGGTATCTGGCTCAGTCACAGAGCAGCGGCACACAAGACGAGCCTACTCTCATCCTGCGTGTGGGATCCCGGCTCCAACATCACAGCGAGAGCTGCAGCTTCAGTACAAACAAGAGATATTAACTGTGGAAACCTAGCAGCCCGACATTTGAATTTCATGTTTTCTTGTGGCTTGCAGATCTTCATTTGTTTTCAGTTAGCGATATGAAACTGAGGCATGCGGTTTTCATTATTCCTTATAGGTTCAACATCTCCTTCTGGGTGCCCACAATCCATAATTTTGTGCTGCTGGCTGCTATTCAGGAATACTTCATTCTGCAATTAAGACACGTCTGCCTCTCAAACAGTTTTTTTTTTTTTTTGTGCCAGACTTGTATGATCCAGTAAATTTAATGCCTCAGACCTCTCACCATCTCCTCCTTAGGCTGTTTATCACCCCTGAACAAACACCAGTTAATTAATGATAGAATAAGTAGCCATGCTAATTAGTGAGCTGGTAAAATCTCTGAAAGTGCTTTTGTCCGGCGTAGGCACCCGTCCCCACACCTCACACCATCAAAATAATTTGGTATGTGCCTTTTCCCTCGTGGATCTATAAGAGGCTTATGCATCCGCCAAACATTGATTTGATATTCTCTGCTGACACGTGCACGCTGTGATGGTCATGCTTGTAATCCTGTTGGCTAAATATGCTTAGCTGTGAAAGCAGATTAAGACGTGGCTGTGTTTTCTTGGCCAGATATTCCCAGTGGTTTTGGTGATCTAGGCAGGAGCTCTAAAACATCTGTCCAGTGTTGTTGTGTTTAAGCATGACCTAAGGCGGCGGCTCAGTCAACATAGCATGGTGCCGCCCACCGCATGAGTAGAAGGAGCATTTCTCACGCTCCCCTTGTTGTTTTCACGCGGAACCAGAATTGTCATGTTATGAAAGATACATAACACAATCAGTGAAGCTCTATTTTAAATGTTTTTACTGCGATTAATAATGGCAATGAAAGGAATTCAGTAAAGGAATCCCTTGTTGTCCTGCAGAATATATAGCAAATATGTTTTTTTTCTCCCCCAATTACTATCATTTAGTAGTGGATGAAAACATGACATACAGCAAATATTTTGTGTAATAATGTGCACAGACAACGGCTGGCGCTACTGAACTATTTATCGTTTACCCTGAGACGCTTTGGTCCCATCCTGTTTGAGAAAATTAGTGAGATGTGCTACCGCTGAAAATATGTTGTGCCCAAATACAAAATCACCTCCAGAGTATGGCACAATGCAAACTCATTCATAGAGTAAACACTATGGTGGCTGGAAATTGTGATTAAAGGCTTCCTGTGACTCTTAAAACACATCATATTTCCTGCTAAAATGTTTAAAATGCTTAAAATATATAAATTATGCTTTTGCTTTGTCATTTAAGACTTGTTTAATGTTCTTAATTAAATAGTTAACAGGAAGAAAAAATCCCAAATGTTTGGGATTCTTCTTTGTCAAAGGTTCTTTGTCAAAGAAGCACTAACAAGATTAAATATATTATTTAAAAATGAAATTTTTTTTTAGTCTCTTGTTTTTATTCATTTTTTTATTTAACCTTTATTTAGCCAGGAAGGTCCCGTTGAGATTAAAAACCTCTTTTTCAAGGGAGTCCTGGGGAAAAAATAAAAGTGAGCAATGAAAATGTCATCCTTCTAAGTTATCATAAACGAGGAATTGGCTTCTAGCTCAATTGCTGAAACAGAAGGTCAATTTACTTGAAGAGACAACAGAACTGAAAGATTTTTGGTCTCTTTTTGTCAATCCTTTCATGTCACACAACCCTTGTATGTGCTCAGTCTACCCCATCACACCTGATCAACATCCTCGAACTCAAGACAAAAGCACAAACTCTGCAGAGACAGGAAAGATATTAACATTTAATTCAGTAACAGTCTTTACATAACGTTGCAACAGGTTTCTGTGGAAGGAAACCCAGAAAGTGACATGGAAGAGTACAGTCACTTGTCTTGATGTGATTTCGGTGCTTTGAAACATAATCCGCCATCATTCGTCAATAATTGAAATTTATTTCATTGGGTAAAAGTCAGCAACGTCTGTGAATTTAACATTGAGATACAGTATTTAGAAATACAGTTGTGCAACAGCAGATGTTTAGAGCAAGTTTGGCGGTGGGTTCACTGACTGACTCTTAATACAAATAGATTTAGGAATAATGGTCACTAACTCAAACAATAGAATGCATGGTGAGCAATCTCACTCGCAAGTGATCATGTTGCTGATTTAAGTCTCGGTTAAACTTGTGAGCTTTCCTCTGTTCAGTTTGTAAGCTCTCGCTGTGTGAGTTTGGGCTTTCTCTGGTTAACTTCAGTAGTCCAAAGACATGCCTTTGAAGGGCTTTATTGAGGAATCTAAAATTGCTCGTTGACTCTAAAATTGTCTCGTGGGTCACAAAGAATGGAGTCCCCAATTACCCTGTCTGCTTTATCATATCAGAAGAGTGCAATCGCTTGACTCACAATTCAGCTTGCAAAGGATCAAGTGGCACATGAACATGTGTTTCGGTACAGCTACAATACAATGCAAGATGCCACATGTTCCACCCAGTAATGCATGTGCAGATGTGATGCGACTACCAACTGCGTGCATCATGTATGCACTGCCTCCATCAACCGGTTTTTTGTTTTTTTTACAATCTGTTTTATTGTGTAGTGGCACAGTCTGCTCGGGGCTTGACTGTCAGGAAGACAGGGTGAGATTGAGTGTGTCGGGTGATGACGGCAGAAGGCAGAAGAGGGGGCAGTGGACTGGAAGAGGGCAAAGCTCTGGCAGTGGGAACCACAGCTTGGCACAGGAGCGTCCGGGCAGCCAAGTGGAAACGCGCAGTCTGGTGAATCTGCGACTGGGCAGTGAAGTATTGTGGCTTGAGCTGAGACGGCACCAGCACAGACAGGCGAAAACCATTTGGTAAATCGGGCAAAAGAGACGGGAGAATTCAGCATCCGAACAAATGCGAAAGAATTGGTGCAAATCCACGGAGGTCACTAATAATCCGTATATCCCACTTTATTCTGGGAGTAAACACATAACACTATTTGGCCCCACTGGCTCGTATGCATCTTGTGAATAATCACTGACTCCTTTATACTAAAAGTGCAAGTGCAGCTGAACTCACATTGCTCCCCAGACGTAAATCGGATCAAGCTCAGTGTAAGAACTGTCAATAGATATCCGATTACTCGCAAATCTGGCCCCACAAATTGGGATTGAAAGTCGAATGCTAATGTTTCATCATGTCGGATCACATCAAACACGATCGGAGCCAGCAGGACTCACTGGCTTCTGCAAAAAAAAAAAAAAAAAAAAAAAAAAAAAAGAAATCCCTCATCTCATACTTACAGTGCATTAAAGGCACAGTGCATAAATATGGACTGTCAGCATGGGTCCAATCATACACCACAACCACAAAAAAGTAAACAGTGCAGCAAATCCATGCTGTGTTATTTACACACGCAACAGTAAGATAAAACAGAGAGTGAGGCGAGGAAAGAGAGGGCGAGCGAGCAACGGAGACACTGGCAGACCCGCTACGCGCCGTGTTGGGCAGGAGTGCCGTTGCCATGGCAACCGGCAGCTCTCGATTGGTATTTGGAGCAGCGAGTGGAATTACTGCAGAGGATTTGATGCTCAGT
This sequence comes from Salarias fasciatus, assembly GCF_902148845.1. Lineage (NCBI taxonomy): Eukaryota > Metazoa > Chordata > Actinopteri > Blenniiformes > Blenniidae > Salarias > Salarias fasciatus. Next base: position 19,197,130 of record NC_043749.1, read on the forward strand.
ACACATCTGGGGTCAGCTAATATGGCACCACAATCAGCCGCCGTTTTCACTCGCTACACACCGTGCTTACAATCCCTTGTTTGGGACACAGCGACTGGCACCCAGAGCCAGCGGCGTCAAAATCTCTCGCAGAGTGCCAGATTAACCAACAGTCCTGACAGATGTTTGTGGCGCAACGCACAATGTCCAATTGGCAGACGTAAACTGAGCATGTGTTTTATCTGTGTAAAGTGGCACCCTTTATTGGCGTGGTGTAAATCTTTACGGTTATCCTAATGTTTTATGCTCAATCCATCTGAAGTTGCTCATTTCAAGGTCAAAGCATCAATGGAAGCAAAAGTCAATACCCAGTTTGTGTAGCCGTTGTAAATGTTTAAAGCTTTTACTTTATAAAAAGGCAAAACCTTGTTAAATTATATTAAATGACAATCTCAGACTGTTCAAGTCAGATTAAATGTTACGCTCTTCTGTCTCATTTTTAGACATGGTGAGATACAGGAGAGCATGTCTATTGATTTGACACAGTAAAGGAGAAACTGAGACAAGGAATGAAGGTTTTTAAAAACATCGGATGTGATTTATATGCAGTGAGAGCTTTGAGGGTAAACACTTTTTTGTTATCTGTTCTTCTGCCAGTTATAGAAAAGCATCCAAATGCTCATTTATAGGAAATCATATGCTTTTTCGCTTAATTATTTTCTTCTGAGACTTCATAGTGGCTCTGGGCATTCGCACTGGGTTAAGGCTTGAAGTTGAGAGGCGGAACCAGGTAGAAAAACTGATTCTGACAGTAAATGTGTCTGCTATATTTAAAAAAAAAAAAAAAAGCCAAATCTCTGATGCGAGTTGCATAGACTTAACTATGGTGATTTAGAAGAATTTAATAGTCTGATTGTAGATCTATAATAGCAAAAATATATTACATCATTATTCACTGACTGATTGAAAATGTCATAAAACTATATCATAATGGATTATTGGCGTTTTTCCAGGACAACCTCGGTGATTATGGAATTATATATGCTTAAAATAATACAAAACAAACAAACAAAAAAAATCCAGATCTGCTTAGAAGAGAACTCACATGAACTACAAAATGAAGAAAACAATGTATCGTCTGTTTAGTACAGAGGTGGGTTAGTTGCGGTTCTGAAAGTCCACAGTATGTTTTGCACAGTCACACCTAGATCTATCAACTGGTTGATCACGAAGCTCTACAGAAAGCCCGACAACAAGCCACTCATCACAATCGGGTGTTTATGACCACTGAAACTTCTTCAGCATACTGATACAGTGAATTTCTACTCCTCGGACCAGGACCTTTTGAGTGATACCCCCACAGTGCAAACAGAAACAGTTAATGGTGAAATGTATCTGAGCAGTCATAGTCCATCTGGATCTCACACACTTGATGGCCTGTGTCCAGCAGAACGTTGTAAACAAAGCAATACACACACTCAGAGAGCTGTGTTGGGGGTCAAGGGCCTCGTTCATGGACCTGCAATGATGATCTGTTGACAGTACGGTTCAAACGTGCATATAACCCCAAACCTATCACAGAGATGACCTTGAAATGTCGGCTTTATTGATGGGAAAGCCTTCAGGAAGTTATGGGGATATGTTGAGACTGAATACACCATTCGCAAACTAATAATCTCCAGAACACTGCATGGTGCACAGTCTCCCATACATCAGGTTTTAAACTAATCAAGTTTTAATTCCTACTGCAATGCGATACGTTTTTTGTTTTTTGTTTTTTGTTTTGTTTTATTGTATGAAAAAAGTCAATAACTGCATTTCTTTTTAATTCACACTTCAAACATGTTTCTGACCTTTTTTCTGAGCTGTGGGTTTATTCTAAGCTTGCCTTTTCATTCTTTGTACCTTCTAATATTTTCCCCCTGTCCTCCGCTGGAGACAGACTGTAGAATCAGATTTGAAACCAGCTGCTTTGTGGTGAGGATGCACTGGTGCAGATAGTACTTTTTTCAAGTCACAAATAAAACTCAACATCCATTTTGAAAAAAAAAAAAAAGATTGAAGCATTTTGAAACCGCACCCTTCCTGCTGTGCCCACAAAACCCGACTACAGAGCCGGCAGCGTCATCTCAAAGCCTCTCCGATCTGATAAATAAGCCTCACATATTTGTGTAATGATGTAAACAGAAGTTCAGATAAATAGCTCTTGTCACAGTCTTATATCATCCTCCCCCCCCTATTTATAACTCGGTTTAAACTTTTAGCTTGGCCTCTCTTCAGTCTTTCTACTTGAGTTGATAAAGCTGCTAAAAGGGTTCAGTGTCACACCAGCATTGTCATTTAAATATTTGAATGTTGGTTTCACTTCCAGCGGGAAGCACTCTATAGCGTATTTTTAGCCTCCGGTTGTAGATCCCCGCCACTTTTACATCCTCCACCGCACACTTTTCCTCCCCTTTTACACGCATCTCGTACACAAGAGGGCACGCACACACCTACACACATGCAGGGGGAGATTTTATCGGAGCCTTTGAAGTTAATGTGAGCCACAAAGTGTACCCAAGAATAGGGAAGAAGCTCTTCAACACAAATGGAGTCAGTCCACCTTCACTTGCCACATAATCTCAGTCAAGATGTTACATTCAAAGACAGATTCACCCAGGAGCACCGTATATGCATTCAGCTGCAGTTTTATTAAAGACGTTATGATTGCTGCGCTCCTCTCCCATAGATATGCATGCACATTGCACATTATGCCTGGAAAAGCTTCCACCCCACAGAGCAGGATTGGCAATTAGCAAGGCGCTTATGGCCCGTGCGTGAGATTGTCAGTCAAAGAGCGGACAGCGTGATTTGTCTACCTTTTCACTGCCAGAAATTCATCATTGTTTTGTTGCATTATCAAGAGACAGGGTGATTAGTTTAGAACGGAGTGGCTGCAACATCTCCCCCGTCATTTTTGTAAACTGAACAGGGTAAACAAACTCATTCAGCAGCATAATGCTCGTGGCAATCAATTTTCCACAAGTAAAGCTCAAACAATGCTCCACGGCTGCTGCTCCTAGCATTCAATGAAGAACTCTGGCTAAAACAAGCTGTCATTGTTGAATTTGAGGCGGACGTGGCTCCCTGGTTTGCCGAGTGGTATTTTTATGCTGCGAGGAAAAGTCAATGGACCAGGCTCCAGGGGAAAGTGTGACTGAGGTAGTGGTACACAAGGCGAGAGTCCCTTTAAGTGAGAGGTTGATTATTTGAAACAGAAAGCTGTTGTAATTCTTAAACTGTAAAAACAAAATATAGGGTGATTATCAATTTCAGCAGAAATCTTACTTTCACGTGAACCAACTTGTCAAACAACTTTGTCCATAAAGTTGTAGCATAAAGCGTGTTTTCCAACTATTTTTTTTTTTTTTTTTTAGTATCTTGATTAGAAATGTTGGTTCACCCTCCACTGTTAACTGGTGACCGCTGTTATCTGGTAATGGTTCGTCAGATAATGCACCAAGATACTTTGAGAGTGCTTTTTACTGGTTGAAGATTAATTTTTTAAGTTTGCTGAATGTTGGAATTTTAGAGCGGAATGTACCTGCATTGATGCAAGGTACAAAGTGCTTCAGACGAATTCCCAAGGATCCATATTATACAATGCATTTCTCCCTTGTGTGAATATTTGATAGAAAGAAAGAGCTTACTGCATATCCTTGTGTCTCTGTGGATATAGTGGGGATAAAAGCTTCACATTTCTCCTCTCACTTCCCTGAAACCGAAATGGTTTTGTAATGCTCTCTGTTCTGTGGTCTCATATGAGTTATGGCATGTTTCGACTTATCCGCAACTTTCAAACTCTTCTTTTCAAAAAACATGAGCAGGTGTTTAATAAACACTCAACATCATTTGTTACTGTCATTGTTGAGATGTGATGGATAATAAGTAAGCAGACATCCTATAATTAATTATATTATTATCTAAGTCAACTGGTGCCCTCCTCCTCCTCCTCCTCCTCCTCCTCCTCGCACTCCTTCTCCCTCCTCCTCAGTGTATTATTCATCATGGAGGAGTCCTGCCCTGCTTCCCCAGGCTATTTTTACCCAGCATGCCCGTCACATTAACTGAGAGCCCCAATCCCCTGCTGCTCCCAACAGCAAGCCTCCCTCCATCTGGATCATGGATTACATCCCTCGTTTTCTACCCTTTCTCCCACTCTTGGCGCCTCTGAGCACCCACCTCTCGCTTTACATCCCTCCATCTATGTTTTTATCCCCCGTCCGGCTTCCTCTCCGCTACACTAACCCCCGTGCTCTTCACTCCCATCCTCTTTCTTATGTCTTTCAATCATTCATATTAGTGTTCCCCTTTCCCCAGGGAGGACTCACTACACATCACTCCAGAGCACAGTCATGGCCTGCTGAGCTGGTGTAACAGCGCGCCTGACATACCCAGCCGCACAGATCAGTCTCTATCTCGGCCGTGCAGTTTTTATTGTTTACAGCAAAATCATTTTAATGTCGACATGAAGCTTCGAATTACCTCCAGTGCCGTGCGTAAAGATTTCTGAATGTGCAAATCAGCATTTCAACGTGAGAGCCCGAGGTCGATACCGAGCCGAGGGTTACTACGGAACCCGAGATAAGAGAGAGCTTCTGCATTTCATTCCATAAAGCGGCAGAAACGCATTACTGGTGATATTAATAATGACGTAACTGGATCAGTTAAATGAAAGGGGAAATACATCAGCCAGTACAGTGTTATTGCATATCAGTATCTGCAATAATGATGGACAACATATTGTGGAGCACAACGGTGGCGTGGTGTGAAGTGACGCCTCCAGTTATGCAAGATTCCTCCTTCTGAAGACAAAGTTGAGGGTTTGTTTCCTATGTGCCCTTTAGCAAGGTGCTGAACACTCAAATTTCTCACGGTGAAGGTGGTCAACACTCTGGCCCAATTGCAAATATGTCCTCCTTAGTTCTAATTCAGGTTTTTCTTTTTCGACAGTTTGCATGTTCTCCCTGTGTGTATATAGATTTTTCTTCCGGACAGTTTTTAGCTGCAGTCCAAAAATCTGAGTTTGAGCGAAATGAGTGTGTGAGACTCTCTCTGTCTCTGTGTGTCTGCTGATTTTCCTCCTAGTGTACCCTGGATCCAGCATCCTACAGGCAGGAGTTGATTGAACTGGTGGAGAGGAAGATGGAAGAATTCAGTTTTCCTCAAATAAAAAAAGGCAGAGAAATGTAAAAAAAAAAACAAAACAAAAAAAAACCTTCACTGGTGTCCTGCTTACCTGCTTTTGTGGTTGATATGATTCCAGATTATCCAAATTTTTCAGAAGAAATTTCATTCTCAGTTTAGGATTCATTAAAATGAAAAAATAAAATCATCAAAATGTGGACATTCTCTCTGCATATTTATACTTCCCATTAACATTAAATTGAACTTCATACTCACATAGAATTATATATCAGACTGCAGAGTAAGTATTCTGTCATCTTTCATCTCTAGAGTTTTGTACTTTCCTGTAGTCCGTTATAGAGAGAGAGATCAGTTTTTGTTTTTTTTTTTCAATAACAACCAGATTTCCAGTGGGGTACAAAATTTTGCACAAACTAAAAATGCTTTGTTTTTACCTCTTAATGTCTGAGCTGTAGAGACATGAAAAAATAATGTGGGAAAACTCAACCCCGCTTCCTGAAATATGCCCCTGCGCTGCATCAAATGGGAGAATCGGTGTTTGGTCCTGCAGTGCTTTGTGGGACATAAAGTTGGAAGCAATTTTAAACAAAAACCATAACACAGCATCAGAAAAGTGGCTTTTGTGGCCTGAAGCAGATTCAATTATTCCTCAACATTTTTTTTTTTTTTGCCATGTTTGGTTACATTTTGGCTTCGGGCTGAATTTTATTTTTAATCTTTTCTCTTGAGAGGTGGGTTCTTCAAACAAGAGGGTGTAGTCCAGACCTTGTTCTCTTGTTTGCTGAGTGACTAATGAGCGTGCTTGGTTTGTTTCTAATTAGAGTTCAGAGTCACTCGGCTGTTGACAGTGTACGCTGCCAGTAGGACAAGCTTCCATCAACAGCAATGCCGACCCTCAGAAACTCACACGTGGATACAGGCTTAAGTTGGACTTGGACTTCGAGAGACAATGGGTCCATATACAGACAAATTCATTATGTGACATCGTAAAATATGACTCCTGATGTTTTCTGACGCAGATACTTAAATAGTTTTATTGTTAAACCATCTTCTTCATTTCTGTCTTTTAAATGATTTGTTTTCAATCAGACGTAGAGCGCTGTTCTTGAAATTCTGCAGTTACGGTAGCCGTCTGAGGATTTTTACATACAAAAAGATTTCAATGGCACAATTTCTTCTATTTTCAAATTAGGCTTTTTTTACATTTAGGAGCTGCTGAGAGTCTAGACCACCTAATAGCTGCTGCTTTTGTTTCAATCATGCAAAACACTTGAAACAATGAGAAGCTCCTTTTTTGTACGTTCCCCTGTTATTGCAACAGTTTTGTTTATTTCCCCCGTTCAAGCCCATTTCCCCTCAAGGCAGCACAGTTAATATTTTATAAGACCCATGAGGTGACATCATCTCCACATCCATGAGAGCGCAAAACAATTTCTGGTTCGAGAGACTTGAGCTATTTTGGAGCCTCTGCAGAATGTAACCTGTTGTCAACTTGTTTTCCTCCACTTTTGTTATTGTATTTAGAGAAATCCTGCTTGCAATCTGCATCCCAGGATTAATACAAGTGGCTATATTGTGCCTTCTGAGCTGATGAATAGCTGTAATTACCGAACATCCATCTTTAACAAGTGATTTTTTTTTTATATATATTATTCTTTCGTTTTGTTTGGAGGAAGTGCGTTTGGATCCATCGGCTTGTTATGAGAACATGCACAATCATCCTCTTAATCTTTATTGATCGTGCATTACAGTGTCTAGTCTCCTGAGTGCAAGTGAGCTGCCACCTTAATAAAGAGGCTCACGTGACCCTCAATCTATTGTGATTATTCACAATTAAACACTGATCCACCCCATCTCCACGTGTTCCTCGCAGAACGTGTCTCAACCATGTTCTTCAATCGTTACGGCTTTAACATCACATATTGGTTTGAAAGAAGGTCGGCACGAGCGATCAGAATTGGAAGTATAATTGGGTGTGAGGATAAACTCTATTCCAATGCCTTACAAGAGGATGATAGATTTTAATACTTGCACTGTTTCCCTGTAAACATGACCCACAGAGTATTTTTGTGCTGTATTTTATGTGTCTGGCTGTGGTTATTGTGTGCTGAGTGCAGGGGGCCGGCAGCTCGATACTGCACCTGCACACATGCTGTGCAGGTACAAACAGAGCGCCGGAACTACCGCTGCTCTGCTCACAGCGCTCCTCCCGTGTCCTCTCCATGGAACTGGAATTGCGTTCATTAAAGTTGGATGCAGGGACAACAGTTTGATTTTTCAGAACATACTGAAAGAATTTGGCCAAAGGGAGGGTTTTTTAAACAAAATCATTTATGCTTTCTAATGTAGAACTGATCTAAAATGTTAAGTTTTCATAAAAAAAGAAATCTAAATACTCTACTATTGTAAGAAACATCGTAATTTGCCCTCAACTACCCCAAGTGCCATTATGTGGCCAAGGCTGGGTGGTACAGGGAAGGCTGGTTCAAAGACTCCAGACAACGAATTGTATAGGAAGATAAACGTAGACACTTAGACATCCCTGAGTTTAATTTAAGATAAGAGATCAGAGACAAAGCATCAAAGGTGTGAACTCGGATTTTAATTACATCACACCCCTTTCCTGGTACAAACACCCTCCATCAGGCGACAGGAGCGAAATAACAAGGTAAAGGCTCCTGAGACTCATGTGTTTTTCTTTCTAACACCTAACCAGTTACATCATCCTTTTTATGAGCCGCTTCTTTCTCAATCGGTCTCCTCTGCTCGTTTCTGGGCACGTAGCAAAAATTATTAGTGATATTTTACTGCGCCTGGGCCTTTCGTTCACACAAAGACACAAGTCACCGAAAATAATTATATCTGAGAACTCCAGCCAAAGCGGAGATTTGGAAAAACTGTCTGTACATCTGCACGGAGACAGGTGGGGAGACGCAGTTTAACGTCGCAGTATGCGACCGAAGCATCATCAGCGTCATCAGCATCATGTGCGTCCAACCTCTGTGCGATTTCTTACCAATGTTTTCTTCTATTTTTCTTGTTTTGTACTCCTTATTCAAGAGGAGCTCCACTTCCAAGCAAATGACCCTTGCGTCAGCATCGCTGAAGGAGCAGGAAGTAATTTGTGTCAGTTGCAGTTGTTGTGTTTTTTCCCAGCATTGTGATTGGCTAGAATGGCTTTATGCCTCTAATACTCTGCCACAAGTAATTTTTGCACACTCATAGCAGCTCTTCTCAAGGTTTTTATGTGCATTTGTGTTAATTTTTTTTTTTCTTTTAAAATAATGTAGTGTGAACAATGTTATTTTCCAAAACGTGGAGGGGGAAATATCCATTTGTGTAAATACCCGGCTCTGTGTAAAACTCTGCCCTGTTTACACAGTAACTTCTATTTCTATTAATTTTCTATGGAGCTGCTTCGTCTTCTCCGCAGTCTTTTGTTCCCACTTGTACCCTCCGATGGCCTTTCTACCTCCGTAAACCTTTCACTTTAACTCGCCGTCTCTTCGTCTGGCTCCATCACTGCTGCCTGTCGCCTCCGTCGGCCGCCTCAAACCTCAAACCTTGCTGCGCTCGCTGCTGACTCAGCATCTGTTTTTTTTTTCTTTTTTTTTTCCTTTCAGCTTGTACCAGTTTGAGTGTCAGGTGGGAACAGGTGACGCCGCAGGGTACTCGCTGACCTCACTGTGTCATTTTCACTCCAGCTCATGTCAAGTTTGTTTGAGATGTTGCCTTTTTCTCCTTGAGGCCCCTTTAACGCTTTTGCGAGCTACACGGAAGAAGTGAAAAAGCTCGCTGGAGGCAGACAAAACTGGCACCGGGGTTCAGACCTCTGTGAAATGCATCAGTCAATTTTGTGATGTGCATTAATAGTCTGATAAAAAACAGTAACAACCGTCACGGTATCACTGACAGATTGATCAGATTTCATTAAAACACACCTGTCACATTAAAAATAACCCAAATGTGGGTCATTCCTACTATTTGTCACATTTGACAATGCTAATCTTTATTAAAAAGAATTCAATTTAAAAAAGGAATTGAATATCTGATGATTATGACACTTTCCCAATCTGGTAGTCCCATTTCCTTATTATATTGACCTGCAAAGTGCTTTCATGGCCTAGAAAATTAAATGACCCTGTTTGTTGTTCGTTCCCGAATTGCTCATCATCTCCTAGATTTCCTCTGTCGAGCGCTCTGCTGTACAAAAACCTGCGAAACAAGCGAACATGCAATGCTGCTCGTTTTAGCTGAAAAGTGTCAGAATCAATCCAGTGTGCAGTGAGGCTCGGCGGCGACATCAGGCAAACATCGGCGCTCCAGATGTCTGTCGTAAAACTGATAGCGGTCCCTTGTTGTTTTAAATGATTGTGAACGTTGTCACAAACTTTGTTGTACGGCCCCAGCAAGGCGGCGTCGGAAACATAATGTGGCGTTGGCACGACGTACCGTGACTCCAGAAGCTTTTTGCCATAATAAGATCTGTGATGAGCAACTCAATGCATGCTAACCAGGAAGAGCAGTCAGAGTAACAGAATGGAGGAATTTGAGAATTCTCTTTACATCGACAATTTGTTGGTAACCATATATATATATGTATATATATATATATATATATATATATATATATATATATATATATATATATATATATATATATATATATACACACACACACATATATATATATATATATATATATATATATATATATATATATATATATATATATATATATATATATATATATATATATATATATATATATGGTTACCAACAAATATATATACCATGTATGTATATATATATATATATATATATATATATATATAATTTAACTGAAATAATTCATCCTGTGTACATACTGTATGTGTTGTGGTTGAAGGGAGTTAACCATTTCATTTTTACACAAGCAGTGTTATAACTTGTTGACTCACATGGCTCCAAGTAGAAAGGATGTCCCCCCGTTGTTGTTGTGCACTTTATCAAATTTAACCAACACAGATGGACTGCCACACAGCCATTTACACAGTTTAGTTGACAACTCTGACACAGAAACAATACAAATAAAAGAAGCTGCTTCCAGTTTGTCATAACTTGCTCTCTGGCCCCTGAAAGATGTCAGCTCTTGGTGTGGTTTGGACACAGAAATCTACAGTACACAGGTAATGCAGTGTGACAGTGTAAGTGCTCCCAAGCATAACGGAGCGCGGCCCGTCTCCCCAGTGAGTATCAGTCAAATGTAAAGCGAAGTGCCGTAACATTCACATCAGGGTTACATTATCTTCACCTCCTCTCATGAAACACATCCTCCTTTGTTGTGAAATTTTGTTGATGCATCAACCCTCCATAAAAAAAAGGAATTTCTCCAAAGGGTTATCTGTATTTTTTGAAAGATATACAGTCTTGTACATGTATCGAGAAGAACTAGAAAAACTTCTGGCAGTAGCAGCAGAGAAAAATGTTTTGGATGCAATTTGTGGCAAAAAAAGTTCCACAATTATCCAGAGAGATAATTTGAGATATCTTGCTAACTATTTCTTAATAAAAGATATAACCTCCTTCACAGAGATAATGTGGATATTATGGTTGTGGGGATGATTCCTAATGGTCAGCAGTAAACTGGCTCTTAGTGTGTGGACGCTGTGCTCGGCTACAGCAGAGAGCTCATTACTGCACACACTGCCAGCAAGAATGTGAAATATGAAAGATTTTTGAGTTATAAATGGCGGCAGTGTGACTCGAAATGTGATTTAAACTGCAGTTTGCGTTCAACTGTTGTTAATTGGCATATTTGTTACAGGTCTTGAAATGAACAAGAGAAATTCAGTGTCATTTTGAGCAGTCGTTTCACAAAATTGGATTTGAACATTTGAAAGGCAGCTGTAATAAGGCATTTTCTCCAATCAGGAGCAGATCTAGAAATTGAGTGCTCCAATGCTTGAATTCCACTATAATGTATTTGTGAATCAAAAATTAGCCAGGCGCTTCTAAATTTTCTTTTGAGCCTTCCTGTGACTCAAAGTTTAAGAAGTGTACAACGATCTGAACTGGTGGTAATGAATGCAATGCGTGAAAGAGAGTAGTGGATCTTGGAGTTTCTTGTAACTGATAAAACTTGAGAAATAAATATTTTTTGTGTGTTCAATGAAACTTTGATAATTCTCAAAAAAAAAAAAAAACTACTACATTGATTAATTGTTGAACTGAGTGATGCAGTATGTCTGTGTGCCATAGCATTGCGGCATGTGGCGTCGCCTCGAATGTAGACCAATTAAATGACTTTTGATGATTACTAATCAGCGGTATAATCAGCAATAATGAAATGAGTGGTTGTGCTACAAAATGTTGATGTGCTAAACTTCACGACACCTAATCAAACAAAAACGAATGAGACTGAACTTGAAATGAACTTGGACGTTAAGCACAGTTCACACGTGTGCACATCGGTTGCAGTAAATCAGCCCGTTCGTTCAGGCAGCCAACAAGCAGAGCCGCCTATTCAGGCAGATGATGGCCAAGATAGCGCACAGTTGCACCCTCCGTGTTCTTATCTTCAAATTTTCACTCTAAATTACAAAGTTGGGCAGAACTAGCAAAATTCTTCTTGCTTAGGTCTGGATGTCCAATAACTCTCAGAAGAGTGGCAAAGACATACTGGAGATTGGCCGTGTGCGTGTGTGTGCGTGTGTGTCAGTGAGCCCGATCCAAAGATGCCAGAACCAATCACCAGAATGGAATTTACTGCCTCTCTGCTTCCTGCTCCAGTGGGCAGATAAGATTATAGCATTTAGATTCAGAGACAGACATTGGGCTCTAACTTCGCTGACTGCGCCGAATCCGCCCGCTGTCAGCGGAGGGCAGAGTGCGCCGTCGGCGGATAAAGTCAACGGGGCGTGTCCAGAAAATTGTCCCAATTTCGTGAACCAGGCGCAGTCACGCCTCCATCCCGCCCACCGGCGCAGGTGGCGCAAGAGAGAGGAGAGAAAGTGGGTTTAACCCAGCTGAGCGCAATTTGACCAATCAAATGAACACCTCTCCTTTTTTTCAAAGAAGGACACTGCTACATTAACATGATGAAATACATTTTATTTCCTGGCCTCAATACTAAACCATAGTGAAGCAACAATGTATATGACTGCATTTTGAAATAAATAATCTCTTGTAGAGCTTGGGGAGCCAGACAAATGAAATAAAAATGCAGACACCCTGCATTTAGCGGCTACATACAGACTTTGTAGGGAAAGGGAAAATCTGTTTTTATTTGTGTGCATCATAACTCTTAAAGATACATTTGGGAAAGCACAAAGAATTACAGGTGCCAATCACTCAGCGCAGCTGCACAGCGGAGCTGGGTGAGTCTACTTAGGACTGCTGGTTCAGTTGTCATCAGATCGATGTCCTCTGAAATGATTCCCTGTAATTCCTATCACACACATGGCATTCCGGCCATCCCAGACGAAGGATAATCATTTATGAGAGAATGGTGGCGACATCTGCTATCTGCTCCGTCCTCCACTCTGCTTCACGTGTTGCCAGCATTCTTACCCCCCTCCAAAGGCCACTATGGTCAGCCAGGCTGTCATATGCAGTGTTTTTGCGCAGGAGCACACCAACAGGTTGCTTTTCTGTAATCTAATGCATTAGAAATTAAGGTAAAGAAACAAAATATTAAATCAAGTGGATCAGCAAAACGTCTGCCTCATATCTGCTTTATTAATGCCTAAAATCAGGTTTTAAAATGTATTGAACTTTTTACAGTGCGCATTTGCGCAGCGTACCTCTCATTCACACTCCGCGCACTCGTTTCCCTGATACACACGCACACACACGCCAACACACACAAAATAGTTGTATTATTAACTGTCAATAATAATCAAGAACATATTAAAATTAGTAAAATAAGTCTCCCCGGTTGCGCACCAGGACGGACACCTTCCCACACCGACCCGTCCTCACCCTGCTCATTTTATTCTGGGACTGCAGGCTCCACAGGACAAAGGTATTTATTCAGAAAATATGTTCGTTCTAAAATTAATTTTTGGAAACGAAAAATACATGGTTTGCTGTACTTTAATGGAGGATATAATATTTTACCTGAATCTGTAACTGGCACATCTGGAGACGCTGCAGTGCCCCTGCTGTCAATACCGTGTTCACTGTTGTGCTCAGATTTATTACATTAGTTTAAATAATAATAATAATAATAATAATAATAATTTTACACCATTTTATGTTATTATTATTTAGTTGTAAACTGACAGCAGCCTACAGTAATTCTCTACCTGGAGGTGACGCGTGAGCGCTTCCATGCGCCACTGCAGGTTCTACGCTGGACTGTACAACAGCTGGAGGTCGGTCGGGTATTTTTGGGGCAGCAGCATTATATTTGTTTCGCTGTTTGTCCCGCGACTGTTCTGACTCTGATTCAGAACATTCCTCCTCTTCACTCCAGTCAAGATCGCTGATGTCCGACACGTCTCCGCCATCCGATTCCCCCTCACTGACCTCCTGTATCATTGCTAAAGCTTCTTCCACCTTATATCTCTTATTTATGCCTGTTTTTACTATCTTTCTTTTGGGATTTGCTTGATATTTTTGGTCATCTGTCTGATTGTCTGCTGTCAGAGCTAGCCCCCTGTTCAGATGCGCGCATGAACCAAAACAAATCAATCACAGAAGAAAAAAAAGCCCCGTGAAGTGCATCATTTTAATCAGTCTAATAATAATAATAATAATAATAATAATAATAATAATAATAAATAAATAAATAAATAAATAATAAGTCTCACAGACCACTGTTGGCCTTTGGAGGAATAAATGCTTTGTAATATTATCTGTGTTATTGTTAGGACCTTATTTGCTTCAGAAAAACATACAAGACACATATTTAGGAAAAGTCAAAGAATTAGAGGACAGGGGAATTATTTTTAACAGATTTATTTGAATTCTAAAAACCCAAATGGTCTGTCAGATTGTCTTGGATGTTCTAGTGCTAAAGAAGATAATAAAAACAATTATGTGGTTCATGAGTGATTGTGTGTATCTTTCATGACACTGACAAGCTGTCAGTGTCATTAGATCCTCCGCTCCCCAGCCTGCTCACACCTTCTGCACGAAACTATCACTGCGCCCAGCTGATTCTGTCGACCCCTCCCCCTGGTGCGCCGCCACGCCCATCTCGGCGCAAGTGCAGCGGACCTGCCAGACACCCTCTTCTGCGCCTGTCGAAAATAGGAATGCGCTGCCTCCGCCGCTGATCATCGCCAAGTTGCGCCGTCAATTTAGAGCCCATTCTCTCACTTCAGACTGGCGATATCTGCACCAGGCCTGTGAAAACTTGAGCATCACTGTGTCAACGACATGCTACTGCCTTTTTCTCAATGCACTCATTTAGACTTTCTGCTGTGCAGCATCACATCATTGCCTGTGTTTTCATTCAAATGTTTGCTTTTTGGATTGTACAGTGTGTATTGACAGATATTTCCGTGACTTATTGTGTCTCAAAAAAATGTAAAAAATTTCTATTCTACACGTACACTCAATATCACTCAAAACAAAACAGAGAAAAAGCACGCTATAGAAATGGAAGTGTGCATAAGAACTCACTGAGGTCAGATAAGGAGTGAACCACAGTGGCCACAGCTGTGGCAGCAAGTCTTTTAAAGTGGACATTGTGTTAAGAGTGCAGGAGGAGGCACTAACTTACCCCCACTGACAACAGCGTGTCAGCAGTCCAACTGAAAAAGTAATTACATTTTTGTGTACCTACAGAATTTGCCATCAATGAAATAAACAAACACATCCAGAAAGAAAAAAAAAATCTAACCTGGAACCCGGAACAGAATTTGCAGAATTTGTTCTTGGCAAACTTCAAACGCTCTCTAAAATAAGACTGTGATGAGACATGTATTGATGCTCTGTTGTCATTGTTTCCAGTATCATGCAGAGTCACCCACTTGTTATTCTGGGGTGACTGAGGCTCTTTAGTCGCTCATCCTGCTCTGACTATTGGATCCGTTCACACTGCAGACTAATGCGACTCAATTCTGATTTTCTGCACAGAAGTGACTGACATCTGATCTGTTTTGTGACCATGTGAACGTGGCAATTCCAATTTCTTTACACCAGACCCAGGCCTCGCTCATATTAGAATATATATTAGTTTCAAATCGGATAAGTATATGACATTTTTCAAGGCAACTGCGGTCTGAACGCTCAAGTTGCTTGTATATGATGTCTCTGTCATAGACGTGGGTCAACGTCACAAATCTGTGCCAGAAGCTCAGTCCTCTTCTTTTTTGATCATGATTTTTCAAAATTATGTTGATATACATGCACTGGCCTGTGTGTCATCCATATTATTCCCGTTAACAGCACACTCGGCGTGGCAGCTGCTCAAGAGCACTTGGGTGCTGCACCCCCGCAATTCAGAAACTGGAAAAACTAATACTAAATGAAAATAAACTTGCTTCATTTTCTATAAATAAACTGCAATAAAAAGAGCAGATGAATGGCTTCGGGCACCGGAAAAACCACCCTGAGGAGGCAGGTCTTAGTAGTGATTCCACCAATCACTGATTACAATGTAAATTAATGACATGAAATTAAATCAACCAGCTCCGTTTGATGGCTGCGACTTTGGCCGAACTTAAAGTTGCCCTTTGCTATCAGGTTTATAAAAAGCCCTGAAATTCAAGAATCATAAGGCACCCCACCTTAGAAATTTTCCACCAGCCACTACTCGGCGTGACATCGTGCTTTTTTCGGTGCATGCGGTCATTGTCTGGTCGTATCACGTTCACACTGCACTCTGAAGGAGGTCGCTTTTAAAATGTGTCAACTCTTATTTCTTGTGTTGCCTGTCTAGTTTTGTATTTATTATGAAATCATCTTCATCCTTTTTTTCCTTCTGTCATGTTGGAAATGCACTGATGAATACACAAAAATATTATTTTCCATGTGCCACAAACTATTAGGCCTGAAACAGACCTTGATATTGCGAATGGACTGATATTAAAAATGCAATAAGAATCTTGAGTGAATCTTATACGGGAAGACGTTGCTTTAACGCGGTACAACATTATTCCCTCTCATTTTTTGCTGCTGTAGGCGAAATGCTGTGTACTCCAGTGTACAGTGTATACAATGTTGTTACGCTGGGTGCATGTCCAATACAACAAAGGTGAGGTGACGGTCTGTCAGCGAGCGAATGTGATGGCACGCTATATAACCTGCAATGATCTACCTCCTTGATATAGCTGTAATTCTATCAGCCACAGGCCAAGCTGTAATCTTATTATCTGTTGTTAACAGAGTTGGGGTGGGTGTTGAGGGGTGTTGGGGTGCCTCGGCAGTGATGTGGATCTCCACAGGGCAGATTACCTCCGCATTATCCACTCAGAATAGGACATTATCACCTATCACAAGCCAGAGGTGTCGATTGATCCAATCAGATTGTCCCTCCAGTGATGCGGGCCACTCCCATTGCCAGTTAATTATAGGGACAACCAGACACTTTACCTGTATCGCCTGTCAGAGTCTCTGGTGGGTTTGTACAAAGTTCAGTTGGAAGTAACAATCCTACCACTGCAGAAGAGTTTCTGGCTTCCCCTTCCTCCGACTGTATGACTGTAGTCATCAGAATGTTCCCTTGTGACATTTCAATAAAGCCACACAAAGCTATCATGTGTTCAAATGGATACACAAAGTCGAGACAGCTGTAGACCAGCAACTTCCATGTGAACCGAAATGAAATTACAGTTTTTTCTGAGTATACACTGGCGGCTCTTTAGAGGGCACCGGCAGCGCTTCACTTCCCCGTCAGAAAGGGCTGCATGACAGCAAGGTAACATGGTGAAAATAGTCTAAATATAGCAAGCACTTTAACTCATATTGATTTTTTTTTAAGTTTCATTGGCTAAAATACACTTAGTTTCTGGCCCTGTCCAGAGAAGTACATCACTTTGCTTCTGTGTCAGTACAGCTGGCTGCTTCTTCACATTGAGACCACGTCGATTCCACGTGTTCATTCAGCTCTTCTTTTGATAGTTGATATTTTTGAGGACCGAGATAAACCATCACAGTGCAGGTAATCAATCAAAATACTCTGCTGAGCTTCAAACTATGTGCTGGATCTGGACAGTCAGCACATTTTGACAAAACAACTTCAATTTGGATGTCTGTCATGAAATAAAGAATAATTGTGGAAGTTTTTTTTTCTTTGTAAATTATGTCCAGCACACACAATATAGAAGTGAAACAAGTAAAGAACTATGGTTTTCCTCTGGTGATCTAGATTCGTGAAAGGATACAGGACTAAACAAAAAAACTGGAAAGAAATGGCCACACATAGTGAGGAAGTGTGACATTAATGTGATGCGAAGGGATAGGAGCTCAGCTCAACAAATGCCTGCTGCTCCCACTGGTCATTGTGTGTGTACTTGTCAACTTGCACTTCCTTTTACTCTCTTTAAATCCACACTGAGAAATGTATGAACACTGAATAAAAGTAAGCCTCCTCAAAGGGCTCTTTTCTGGCTCAGCATACTGATTGTTAACCACAGACACGCGTTAATCTCACCAGCGTCGATGACCATTTTCATCAGCCTCACGTCTTCCCTGGGTCTTTAGATTGCTGGCTGGTGAAATATTTCCTCTTCTTCAATGCTGCAGTCTGTGCTGAGCCATTTGCCATCCATTCAGCTTCAAACAACCTCTGCAAGCAATTTGAACATTTGCTGAGTGCCGGTCAGTTCCATGTGACAGCGTGGCCACTCCGGCCGCGAAGGTCCGCTGATTGGTGGTTTGAATATCCGGCCTGACGGTAACCGGTTAAGATGTAGAACATGGCGTCCTCTTGTGACTGCCCATTCGGCGCCTGGCTATTTTTCTCCTCTGAGTGCAGTTGAGTATTTTTGGCGGAAATGTCAGCTTAGTGCCAACTAGCCGATAGGTGCACTGTAGCAGAGCGGACAGAAATAGAAGCAAAGGTCAATGTGGCATAAAATTGACATCAGATTGCTTAACGCGGGAACAGTAATGAGGTGACCTTTCGGGAGGAACGTATGTCTTGTGAGCAGTAGGTTTAAGTACAATGTGATAGGATTATGACGGTGATTACGATGTTTCTGCAATGTGTCACAGACAAATAGGGAAATACTGAGTGATCTTTGAGGCTTTTCTTCTTCATCATCTTTTGCCTCTAGTAAGAGTTAATTCAAATTTAACCTTTGGCTGGTTTCATTTGTCATATTTCCTTTGTTTTCATCAAAAAAACCTAGCCCCATGGAGTCGCTGACCTCTTTGTGCATGCCGCACAAGTTTGTACAGCTGCACATGAGCACATGGATGATGAGCTTTTTAAAGAACCAGACCTCGTAATCTGTGGCCTCTTATGAGAACTGGTGCGTTACAAAGCAGGCAGAGGTCACACCTGGCTGCTCAATGTGAACGGTCCGATACGCATACCTTTAGTTTTTCACTAAATTCGCTCACCCTTTTTTTGCTTATTTTCTGAATTTGCACATCGGACATATTTTCTGTGTGTGCCATTAGATGTAATCGGGCGAAGAAGTTGCATTTTATCACAATTTAGGGAACCAAAAATAGGACATTTTTGCAACAGAGTTAAGAGAAAAGATGCATTACTTTGTCACATAGTAATGCTTAGTAACTCAAAAATAAAATGTCATTGGAACATAAATATAACCTGTTTCTACCAATCACGATGTATAAATAAAGTGAAGTGATACGTTGACATGCCTTTTTTTTTTCTTCCAGTATTACCAGATTTACTGCCTTTTGTGTGTGTACTTCCTCTCTGGCTCGCTCTCTGCTCTACTTGACACAGGAGCGTAACGCTGAATGGCCACTAATCGCATCGAGTGCAGCGGTGCAGCCGCGCCTCCTGTAAATGATGGATTAACTGCACATCAACCATAACTTTTGCTGTCAATTAGCATGAACTGAGCATCCACGTGATGCCACTTTGCAGAATATTTTGCTTCTTTAATCAGTAATATATAAGAATATATCATATATAATATACATGTAGATCTCACCAGAGACCGCAAATATGTACATTGTTCACTCTCAGTGGCGGACGCTACCTGATTTCAAAGTGCAATGCTCAAAATGGCAACTCCTGATTTGACAGCAATCTTCTTTCAGCAGCAGAGCTATTGGCTCCAACTTGCAGGTATATTAAATGCACATTGCCTATCATTGGTTACTGAAAATGTCAATTAAATCAAAACCCTGCTTCTTTTCTTTTTTTTTTTAAATCAAATAAGATATGTAACAAAATGGAATCAAACATTAGTTTTATGCAATCAGAGCAGGTCAGGCTCACTGCGTTTCTTTTCAGCCGATGGTTTTGAACGCAGAGTTGGGTGAGGCAGTATAGAAGATATAGGATGGACCCCTTGACTGGTTTCTCCATCTCCCATCTAGACCGCAAATATGTACATTAAAGCTGTCTTATGTCTGAATAGAATAGTCTGCTGAAAAAGCAATACTGGCACAAGCTACTGTGTAAAGCGATAGAATGATTAATAATAGAGATGAAAAACACTTTTTTTTTTTTTACTTTGATGACCTGTTCAGTTTTTAGTTACAGAAGCAGTACCGTTTGCACCCACAAATGCTGAGTATCAGGGCCAAAGATTTAGGTTAAATATCAGAGAAATGCTCGGCTTCTTTTTCTGTGATGCAAGTATTTGGCTATTTTTGAAGGTGTGTGTAAAATTAGTATCAAACCCAGTTTAGATCTATAAAAATCTTAAAGCCCACACACCCTTGAGCCTACAATAACCTTTTAAAACCTTTCTGCTTTCGTACTGCAGGCAGAGCGCTGCTAAATGTTACACAACAGAAGCAAATTCTTATGTCTTATCGAAATACACAACATATTTTATCCAATATTTTCCAAGAACATTCTCCCTTTCGGGTTTTCTTTTTCTCTGATTCCTAGTGAGCCCGGAGCAAATCAGTAGCTGTAACTCAACAAGGTTGTAAAAGGGTAATTGTTCCAGCAGTTTAAATTTCTTTGAGATTGTGTGTGTGTGTGTGTGTGTGTGTGTGTGTGTGTATGTGTGTGTGTGTGTGTGTGTGTGTGTGTGTGTGTGTGTGAGTGCAAGATTTTATTTTTCTTTTCAAAAACACATGACTGCGTTTAATTTCTACAGATTTCCAGCTGCCAGCTCCTCACTAAAGATAATCCCTCTGATCATGTTTCTGAGAAGACCGAACCAAGCACTGGTTTGTGTTACACTGCATAAATCGCCCTATTCCCATCTCAGTCGAGTGTCTCCTCTGTGACGTAAACAGATGTTCTTGTGCTCTAAAGCAGCTTATACAAGCAGCCCACGAAACCCTTTGGTGTGTGTTCTGAGGAAGGAATTGCCTGTGGTACCTCGATGTGCTTGTGATGATGTAGCAACTTATTGAGTCGTTTGATTGGCTTTCAGAATGCAACTCCGGTTTAGCCATTTCGGTAGATCCCTCTCTGTACCTATTCTTTGGAATAGACTTGTCACAAATGTAAGTGTTATAAAAATAGTGTTCCACCAACCAAAGATTTCTTTAGCCCATTGCTAATCCTAATTAGGTGTACATAGTACTATTTTATGTGTTTCTGGAATGGGTTTTTATATGAGCTATTTTCAGAAAACAGATTGCCTCATTATTGCACTCTGGCCACATTGATCATTCTCGGTAGGTCAAAAGATGTAAAGCCATGCATAGAAATGAACTCTCGTTACATTCTGTTCTCGTTCGCTCCTCTTTGTCTTTTTCTCTCACTTTATATATTTTTTTCCTCACTCTGTTTCTCCATCTCTTTTCTGTGGAGAAAATAAAACTGGGTCATATCTTTCTTCCTCCTGCTCCTCCTCCTCCCTCCTCAGTGGCTTAAATGGAATAAATAGAGAAAAAAAAAAGGAGGGTTAATGCGGTGCTGCTGGATGTATGGGAGAATGGCAGTGTATGGATGGCACTGCAGCCATGGTGCTGTAGCACTAATCCAAAAGCACTTAAAAACATATCTTTGCTCTCTCGAAGCATCTTATCCAGTATTGTGTGCCGCTTCCTTGTCTGCACAAGGTGCATCTGCGCGCTGCTTTTCTCACTTCTATGTCTTTATCTAGCATTTCAGCTGGTTCAGTGTGGATGGGCTGCTGCCACAGCTCAGTAACTCTGTCAGGTTCGCCTTTTTTAATGTGGGGAGATGTCAGGGTCTTCTCTTGCTCACACATACACCGATAAGTTACACATCTAAGCTACAGTATCTTCAACAGTAGAGCGAGCAGGATAACAATACTGTCAGACTACTGCATGTTACACTTGATAACCCATCCTAATGCCTTAAAAGAGTCAACCTTTCATGCAACATTGGTGGATTTTTTTTTTTTATACGGGCATCATCTTTGCATGACGGGACTGTATGTCATTTGTCGATAGGTGTTCCTTGGGTTAACTGACATCAACCAATTAGTTCTCCCTTTCTTAACCAAGTCAAATCAATTTATACAGCTAGAAAAAAAAAAATGCTACATTCGTTAACCAAAGAGCTGTAATCTTGTGTCTGTATGTTTTATTTACATTTCTTGTCCCGAGTGTGTCAACTCTGTTGGCTGTTATGTATATAGTGATCACTACCATGAAGGCAGTGTTGACAAACAGGAGTGAAAGTGACAGCTGGAGTTCTGACGTATGCCTGCCTTTGTGAAATGAGGAAAATTACACATCATCTGCTGTTCTGTCTTGACAGATTATGCTTATCTCATGAACCGATGAGCACGGTTCCACTTCGGGGAAATGCCAAGATACTGTAAAAAGTATTTACCTTTAAAGAATATGTCTACAAACAGCTGTGCACTAAAAAAAAAATTAAAGGGCACAAAATGTGTCATTGACTTCAGAACTGGTCAGTTAATAGCAGAGTCACTTTTATTTGCTCTAATATAGCAATGTGGCAACACTTCATTTCAACATCAAGACACAATGGGTGTTCTGATATTTCACAATGTTTACAATTCAAGCCCTGTGATGACCTGACAAGAAAATGGCAGCTGAGCCCCTCTGTAACGGTCAAATATACATTTGATGGTTTCCGTTAGATTTGTTGAGTCAAATGTTGAAACATGTCATTGTTTAGAACAAATTTGGCTTCTGTCTGACTGTGTAACTTAATACAATAACAGCCGCACATCAAATATGATAATCCCAAAATTCTAGTTCTTTTGAAAGGTCCTCCTAATTAGACTCAGGTTCCATTTAACCCTTGGAAAAAGTAACCATTGGTTCAGTGTAGTGAGCAAAACAACTTTGAGATGAATGAAGCAGGCTTTTGGCCTTGTTGTTCAACAAGTTGTTACAGTAACGTGTATGTTGTCTCTGCTGACACTCTGGATCAGGTGTAAAGCCAGTTGTCCTCCAGTCCCAAGGTTTGCAGTTCAATTCCCCATCTCTAATGTTTATTGTCAAGGTAATTTGAAGCCATGGTGAGCGCATTGCACTGTTCCTTACCTCCACTCAGTGTATGTGAATAGGCAAACATGACTGACTGTAGTCGTTTGAATGCAAAACAACATATACACATCTTTTGTTTATGTTTGCAATAGTCTATTGTGTATGAGTAAGCATCTGTCCACCTTTCCAGATGTGCTATGCATTACCTTTAACTCTCTTGGGATACCGAGAGTTGATGACCGAGGTCTTTTTCAGGATACTTTGCCGGAGAGCCAGTCACTGCTGTGGAAGGATTAGGCGATTAAAAAGACAACACTGTGAGATTGGCCAGCGGGCCTCATCAGATAAAACATGTTTAGAGCAAACAGAAGCCGGGCTCTGCAGAGTCGGAGCACGGCCAGACCACTTTGATCTCCTCGTTCGTCCTGCCGAGGTTACAAGAATCGTCCTCACATCTTCAGATGTCTGTCTCACAATCAAAGCCCTGTCAGATGCGGGGGCTCGCTTCCTCAGGTCTGCCCCGGCTATTCTCAGATTAATTACTTGACAAGCCCTCTGAGGGCAGAGGGGTTCTGCTAGCCCTGCAGGTTTACACACTTAACGAAGATCTGAC
This sequence comes from Salarias fasciatus, assembly GCF_902148845.1. NCBI lineage: Eukaryota > Metazoa > Chordata > Actinopteri > Blenniiformes > Blenniidae > Salarias > Salarias fasciatus. Next base: position 19,220,387 of record NC_043749.1, read on the forward strand.
GGCGCACACGTGTAGGATGCCGCTGGGAACAACACAATATGTGGCTCAGTTACAAGACTGTATCCTATCAAACGGAGCTAACAAGGACTGGGAGTAGGGGGGTTGGGGGGGGGGGCTGATTTGCTGCTTCCAAAAGTTTTCGGTAATTGTTGTACTGCATTGATTTGTGCCCTTCTTTCATGCTTCCCACTCATATTCGATAATGACAGTCTGAGCCGCTTTCTCATCTTGCAGAATCCGCCTTTGGGACAAAGCCGTGATTAGATTTGTTTGTGAAGGACACAGTTAAAAAAAAAAAAAGGGTGTCAATTCAATAAAGAGAATCCATCAGTGGGCTTAAACTCGTTATTCAATTGGGCCACTGCAGGTAGCAGGCAGCACTGGATGGTGTCTCCCCTGCCTTTTCCTTTCATAACATCCATTATCGTCCTCAGCCTGCTATAAATCACCTCTCGAAGGTCTAGCAGTCACATTGTCATTTTCTTGAGCCTTTTTTAATACAGTTTCATCTAAATGACCTGATAACTGTATTCTGTACTTTGTGCATGCAGGTATGTTTATGTTTGTCCTCAGGCTGCACCACAGAAGGATTTACAGTTGAGGAAGGGAAGAGGACACATGGGAAATCTAAACGAGCTGCACTCATCAACACAAGTGCTCTAGTTTTGTCTTAACAAATGCCATTCACCAATTGTTTCTGCATAGCTCTGCAGTAACACAATGCGCATCAGCCCCACATTATGTATATGAGTCATTTTAATGTTTGCATATTTCATTCCAGCAATGGCTTAGACACAAAAACCAAAATGCATTATTTATCACAATGCGGCTTCAATTAGATTTATTGCAGTTGTCATCCAATAAAGATTCGCCTTTATGAGGGCTGTTTTAGCCTCAACCATTTATTCAGCACATGTAACATGATGATTAAAAAAAAAACAAACCTGGTGCTGCATTTGTCATCCACCCGATTGAAATTGGAGGTTCAATGCAGACTGAGCCTTTTCTGATGAAGTTATTTGACAGATGAAGAAAGCCTGCACATTGCATTATTTAAGTGCAAGTGTCTTTTTCTCAGTCAAAATATTTTTTTAATTTCTCACACTGAGGGAATTCAAAGAGAATATTATGCATGCTGGTTCATTTCGTTTCAAAACTTTAATGTCTTTCCCAGGCGTGTCTTTGAAAGGCAGCAGCAGAGAACCTTGTTTCAGGTTCCCTGAGAATTTCTTTGGTTGGTTTGTCTTTTGTTACGTGTGGATTTGAAGTCTCAGCCCATGTCCAGAGCTTTTCGCTTTTTGCTGCCAGATGCTGTAAAAGGCTGCTCGCCCTTGTCAATGTCTGGAGGTGTTTAGACAGACCATAATGATCTGGCAGAAGTCCAAGACACTGCAACACACGAGGAGAAGAGGTATCGCTACTGATAGCGCATGTTGGAAGTGATTGTCCTCGTTTTATCTCACCCCATAAGAACTCAGATGGCTTCAGCAGCATGCAGTGAGAAGTGTGTAACAGTTTAAGGGTTTGGTGAAGCGCTCAAGATCACAGCCGTGCTGTGAATGCATTTCGGTGTGTGGCAAGAAGTATTACACCTGCTCCCACAAGATGACATTCATGACCACAAGAAGTGTTTTCTAATGTATGGTTATTGGAAAGATATTCAAAAGCGTAGGAGAACCAGTTTATTAGTAAACATGCTCTTCGGATGCCATAATACAGAAGCTTGTGTAGTCACTACATGTGACTGAAATGCCTATTTGTACTCCAGCAATCATCCCTGCATGCGCAGACAAAGAGCTATCGCTCAAACATGTGACACAACATATGGTAATGATAATTGAAAAAAAAAAAAAATCAGAAAACCTCATTGTTCCATTCCACAAAGTTTTTCAACAAATTCCTGCCCAGAATGCATTCAGGCAACAGATGAGTTTCTTTTTAATTAAATAAAGCAAAAGTTGGACTTTTGCATGCAGAAAGTTATCATGTCGGGCCAACAGAGAGTCTGGCACATTATTCCTACAAAAACAACTCGCCAATTTTTCCACCAATGAAAGAACGCATCAAGATTGCGTTACTCGTAAACTTTCGAGGAGATGGTTGGCAGATTGTGGTTGCTTTGGAGAAGCCAACGTTCTGGTTAGCACTGTCGCCTCCCAGGTTTGAGGAGGACTTTAGGCTTTCTCTGTGATAGGTTTGCATGTTCTCTCTGTCCATGCTCAGATTTTCCGAAGGTGTTCCTGTTATTGCGACAGCCTCAAAGTCATTTCAGGATAATTGGTGACTTTGAATTGCTGGGAGGTGTGAATGTGTTGTGTTTGACTCTTTCTCTGTGTTTGACCTATGGCGGTCTGGCAACTTATCCAGAGAATCACCTGATGGATGAACAGACAGTCGGCACAGTTACTTTACACAAATAAAATAACTCTGCTTGCTGCCGGCTTTATATATACCATAAAAACATGAGAGTGGCGTCGTCTTTTTCTTCTGGCTCTCAGTAAGTAGATTAGTACATTTTTAGTGGCAATTCAAAAATAATGAAATTAATTAAGAGATTTGTAATAATTATGTACAAGTAATTGCATTGTAATTGCGTCTCAGTGTTTGATGCCACAAGAAGCAACACTTTTCAATTCTGATGAATTTTGTTGGACAAACTAGTCCATAAACAGGCTCAGATATGTTTACACAAATATTATAATTGTTTAATTTTATTTTAATGTTCAACACCACACTGGATTACATGTTAAGTGGATGGCACAGTCACGTTTCGTATCACCTCAGATGCCTCCTCATTTCCACAGGAGCACATTAAATCATTCACTTTGCTCCACTAAGTTGATTAGAGAGCCCACACTTCCTGCCAAATATCATATACTGGAGTCCTTTGGATCACCTCCATTTCGGGTCTCTTACAAGGCTAGAATTTCCCATCTTTCACCTCTTACATCTTTTTCTCCTCATTGTTTTGGTGACACAGGGTTGGCCTTGTGTATTGACAGTATCACAGTATTATCTTTCCAATAATTGGAAAGGCTGGCCCTTTCTACTTCCTGTTTAGAGTCTGGCCCGTGGTTGATGACATTTAAATGAGGCAGCAGTCGAACCTTTGAAATGTTCAGTTTAGCCTTTCTCTCCCGGAGAGTCTTCAGAAAATAGTTCTCTCAGATGTGATTAATCACTACGAGTGCTCCTCTTAGAAACACGTGACACGCAAACAAAATTGCACAAGCACACAAGTATATTCACACATGAATGCCAGCTCGCACGCATTTAATCAGGCACAGATAACAAGTACAAATTCATAAAAACGAGTGAGTCACACATCTGCATTCAGGCATAAAAGCCTCATATTTGTCAATACCCCCTCAGCTTCTCTCTTCACCCCTTTTTTTTCCATTCTGTCTTGCCATTTGTTACTTTATCACACACAACTGAAAAACCTGTGACCTGCTTTAAGCAACAAAATCTTTCATGTTGACTGCAGCGCCCTCAGGCTCCAGTACATGTATTTTTACACAAAAGACAACCATTAGATGGTTTCCAATTTTAGCATGATTGTAGCATTGCATGCGTCTTCTGTTCACTTGCTCTGCCTCCCGTACAGTAAGTGAGCAGTTCTGCTTAGCAGGGTGTGATTGGCATAAATGTTTGTACTAATCCAATAATAAGACCCTGTCTGTAGACAAAACACTGTTAAGTTGTTAGCAGGCGATGCTGCTCAAGAAATAAGAAGGCCTTTTAATGTCCAGACGAGTCAGCAGAACATGCACAGAATACCATCACCAGAAAATGTGAATTCTTGTAAGCAGGCTTTAGTAAATTTAATGAAATTAAAAAAAAAAGAAAAACTAAATGAACACACTGAACTGAACTTTTTCTCTCTTATTCTACTTAATTTTGCTGAGTTTATTTCCATTTTTTCAAGGGTTTCCCTATGAGCACAGTTGGTTATTAGTTGTCCGACATAGTTGTTCATATATCTGTATCTTCTTTTCTAGACAAGTCACACTCATTTTGCCGTCGTTTTTCTGGCCATGCAGTTTATTTTAAGAATTAAATTAGGACACCATCTGAGACGACTAGAGGGCACTGCACGGCAACAAAATGCAGCTACAGCATCATCGAAAAACCACCATTACTGTTAGATTTGACTCAGAGCATTAGTCGGCTGTTGTAGAAAATTATGAATTAAGGAGCAGAAAACAGAGAGGAGCAGAGAGAGAGAGTTTGGACTGTCTGAGAAACTTGTGAGGGAAAAGCCGAAATATTGTCACCGTGTTGAAGAAAACAAAAAATGGCAATTATGGGCTTTAAGCATCGGACAGAACTGGAGGAACAAATTCACAGATGGTTTTTGGACAGCAGCTTGTGGCCAAGGCATCACCAGTGTGACTTATTGTCCAGAAAATATGGTACTTTTTGAGCTGTCAAGGTTGGTGCCGATTCGTAAGCAGTGACAACTTGAACATTCTTTCTCTAACATGTTGATAGGTGCCGCTAGTAACACTGATTATTTTGTTTTGATGGCTCCAATTATAGCTGGGTTATTATATTTGGAAAGCAGTCAACAATTTGTCTCCAGAAATAGGAAAAATGGACACACATTTGAATAAGTGTGATGGGAATTATGGCTGGGTGACCACGTCAGAGTGTCTAAAAAAAAGTGGTCAGTTTTACTAATCATAGTATTTGCTAGTCATAGCGTCCTTTTCGGACATGTCGGACTCTATTAATTTGTTGGATTATTAATATTGTTTTTTTTTCTCTCTCTCTTTTTTTTTCTACGTATATCTCAGTTTATTTATTACATTATTTATGGCATGTTTGAAATAAATAAATAAATCTAATCAAATCAAATCAAATCAAATCAAATCAATGTTATGGCTGATCTGTGCAGTTCGTGACATTGTGTCTGAACTCACTGTCTCTCAGCTCTTTTCCTGCTGAATGTGCTGATCACATAATAAAGACTTTTTTTTTTTAGTTTATTACACCTGAAAGCTGTGGGGGGAAAAAAATGGTTGAAAGACTGTTCATATTGGGCATTACGGAGATGCTCAAGATGAATGAGATTACAGGCGCGGATGAATTTGAGAGTCTGAGAATGAGTTACTGGCCTCTGTCGGAGACAGCAGGTGAGGCCATCTCGTAGCCTAGCCATGAGGGATCAGCCCAAGCTGCTTAAGCCCGGCATGGGGCAAATTTCAGCCCAGTGGTCCGCCAGAGGAGGGGAAAACACACACAGAAAAACTCTCAGATCTTTGTGCAGTATTGCCTTAAAAAAAAATCATTTTCTGTTTGGTAAGTTAAATTTGATTGGATACGAGGCAATATTTTACCATAATGTGGTTTATGGAAATTTAAAATGAAATCCACGTCCAAGTCTGGATTTTCCAGGTTTGCTGAGATTACTCAGAGGTACTCAGAATACTCCTATGCTACCATTCAGCTTGATCTGTGTTTTAACTTTATCAAGAATCAAATAGAAGAATACATTAGAGTGGAATAAAGGCTCCACGGTAGTGTGGCCTCACAATCAGGATATCCCCGATTAAAGTTCATATTCTTATGTGGCGGTTTTCCCTGGGTTCTCTGCTTTCCTCACACATTCAGTAACTGTAGATTGTCCATATGTATGAATGTGAGTGTGTGTTTTTCTCTCTGTGTTTGCCCACAGTGGGTTGGGATCAGCTCCAGCAAACTGCAGCCCCGATTCCAATAAGCAGGAGCGGAGATGGAGGGAGAAAAGAATCAAACTAGAATTTATCCAAAATAAGAGAACCCACAGAACTGCATTCTTAAATGAAAACTCAATAAACTGTATGAGTGAATAAACAGCAGAACAACAGCTCAAATAAAAGTGCGGTGTGTGTGGTATAAAAGCCCTCTGTTGTGAGGATGGCAAAGTCACCTGGAATTTTAAATGACTTAGTTTGGAAACCATTTGATTGTTTATGCTGTTTAATGGGGAAACAGCTGCTCTGCCAGCAGGTCCCACTGCTCCACTGTATCCAGCTCTTCCCTTTTTTCTCATTGCCCCAAACAATAACATACTTTTGTCAACCAACACAGATTGGCCATAAACATTGCAAAATCTAAGAGTGTGGTGTCACATTGATAACTTTAAAGTTTCACACAGACAATCTTTTACCTTTAATCTCACATGTTTATGGTAGCCATACTTGCAGAGTGTATCCAAAGGCAGGTGTTATTTAAGTACAAAGAAGTCTTGTTTTTCTTGTCGGTGAGCAGCAGACAAACGCCACGGATCACTTCCTCAGAGTAGATTTCAGACATTTGAAGGTAAATGCATTTGTTTGCCCGACAGCTGCAGGTTCTCGCCTGTCCCCTGTTCCGTCCAGAAGACATATCGACTAGCCTGTCACCTTTCTCCACAAAATCCAACAGAACTGTTGCTCTCTCTCTAAGTTGTTGTCTGGCTTGGACAGCAACACTTGGTCACACAAATATATTATAGGAGGATTTTCCTTTAAATTACTGAGTTGTGTTGTCGTTGCACAACGATCAGCCTTCTTCCCTCACAGCAGGAAGAGTCCTGGGGGGATTTCTTTGTGGAGTTTACATGTTCTTCTGTTACTCCAGTTTCCTTCCACAATCCAATAACATGCTAACTGATTAATGTACGTGTGAGCGCGTGGTTGTCTGTCTTTTTGTGTTTTCCCTCATGATAGTCGGATGAAGGAATAAGAACAAGTGGGTAAGCGTAGTTGTATTTGTGGCATTTAGCCGCATTCTAATTTGTTGGTAGATTTTTTTTTTCCTGTTTTCTTCCATTTGGCTTATTGATTTTAATGCGCATATGATTTCTCCATCTCAAGGCAGGGCTCTATTTTAAGATCAGTGCTGTCCAACAAGATGCTCAACAATGTAAAGCAAATAATTACCAAAGTTTACATCTGGCTCATTGCCTGCCTTGTTTTTGTCTTAATCAAAAATATTGCTGAGAATTGGCAGCCTGTTTGCTCCCGCCAGCTGGTTCAGTGCAGAAGAAGTTTGTGTTTAGCAGTCAGCCAGCTCACATGGAGCCATAATATCAGTATGCGAGCTCCGTTTGTACAGTAAATTTCGCAGTCGCCACTCTGACCTTTAAACCTGAAAAGAGCGAGTGATGGGAGGGATGATAATAGTCTTGTTGTCTCTCTTTCGGGGTGACTGTGAGTTTACATGCGGGTGCTGGATGCTGCAGATTGACAGCTGCATTGTTAATGCAGTGCTGTGATGCAGCAGCGGCAGCGGAGTGGCCTGAGCATTGGGAGCTTGAACAAACTCATTTTGAAAACAGGTTTGCTAGATTATTGAATGATCTGCAATGCAATCAGGACAGTACATAGACTCCTCTGCTATGAGGCCACACTGACGGATGCAGTTTGTGGTTCAGCACTGTCTTGTTGAAAGATGAAAAGAGATATTGCCTGGATGAAAGCAGAAGTTGATTCAAAATTTCAACGCACTCATTAGAATATATGGTTCTTTTTCCATATGTGTAAGCTGTTCACACCACCAGCTCCAATGTGACCACGTGCCGTCAGAGAAACGGGCTTTTGAACTCGGTGTTGATTATAAACTGTTCACATATGGCTTCTTCTGTGCCTGTTGCACCCTAAACAACATTTGAGCTGTGTTCACAGACAGTGATCTGAAGAATGTTCCTGGGCTCGTGCAGTGATTTTCAGTAGTAAACCTCTTATCAACGCAGTGCTGCCTGAGCGCTTGAGCATCACAAGCCTCCAGTTTTGACCTTCAGCCTTGTCCGCTGCACACCAGACTTTCCCCTGATTGCCTTTTAATTATTTCACACACCTCGGATGACGGGGTCTTCAGAGTCAATGTCACGTTGAGAAACTTTGTCTGAAATTGCTCCATAACTTTGAGATACAGTTTGCAGCATTCTATTGGGAATAAAATATGTTTATGAAGAGATCGTCATATGATCACTTTGCTGGAAGTTTTAGCTTAATTTAGAGTAGTTCTGTTTTGTGTTGTGGTGACAGACTGCGCATGAGTTGTGGTGCAAAGTTCAGCCCTTACTCAGTGGGTACGTGAACTCTACTCACAGAAAATCGGTTTCTGATTTTACGCTTTCACCTGCAGACTGTTCATAAGCCCACATTTCAAAAATATTATTTTAAGTGTTTTGTATTATTTTTCTGGTGAATCAGAATAAATCACAATGAAAGAAGGACCAATTTTGCCCTCAAAGTGGGGGGGGGGGGGGGTTGATTGAGCTGTAGTGGGGTTGCATAGACCACATTGTGCCATGATGATTGGTATTGTTAGGTCATAAAACCACAGCATCTCGTGTGTTAATGTTTGGAGAATGACAACTGTTCTGTCGCCACTTGATGCCTGTCAAATAAACTGCAAATGTTCTTATTCTAATGACTTTTTTGCAAAAATAATAATAATTCCTCTTGAACAAAACCATCACATCCAGCTTTTAAACAAAATTTTGGACAGGCTTTTTTGTTCATAATGTTTTTGGGTTTTCATTGTCTGTATAACGTAAGAAACTGACACAATCAGTTGCTAGAAAACCGGTGAGAGAAGCGAGAGAGTGAAAGGAGGGAAAGGAGGGAAAATACATCCAAAGATGTTAAAACAGACGTTGAGTTCCAAAAGAATGAGAGAGCTAAGTGCTAAGTCCTTCTACTTGTCAGGTCTCTTCCCCTCTCCCCTCTCCACTCCCCCCCATTAACCCCACGCTCACCCTGAACCTTCTCCACTCACCCTTTACATTTACCCCTACCTCTTTGGACAAACCTTTAGTCACAGCCTCTTTCATTCCCCCTCACATACAATTCTAAATGTTGTGCTCGAGCCTTGAACTCCAGCTCTGCACTCTCACTGAACTGAACACCATCAACCTGAGCTGATTTCGCTCAACTCACTTCTCTGCCCCAAACCCTTAAATTATGTTTTGACGATGATTTTGAAAGATGTTTGAATCTAATTTTAATGATCTGCTTTGGGATTACTGCTCCTTATTGTTTATCTACTTTATAGATGAACTTAAAACGGACGGACTTGAGAGCTTTACTGGTATTGTGAGCGTGTTGTGTACCCACATCAGGACCCAGTACAGCAGTAAAAAAATGCGTTTGGTTTAATAATGCATGTGTCCTGTTTACCTCCACATGCCTAAACAACAAATCACTGCCATGCCTGTTGAACTGCCACACAGTCGTCAGACGTCCTGTTTTACTTACATGAAGCAGAGAAGTCTGACACTCTGCCCTGTAATTTGATTTCTTTTTTTCTTGTGAACGTCTCTGTTTTGTTGCAACCGTGCCATTTGTTTTGATGTGAGCACTAATGAGCAAAAAGGGAGAAATTTACCCAAACACTCAGCTTGAAGAAAACTATTGGAAAGCCTAATGGTATTGGTTCTTAAGGTAATTGTACCTTGACAAAACAGGTTTTGTTTGAGACATTGGCAATAAATTCACTCACTGGAGCTAAGCGGGTCGTTATATTTTCTCTCCCTTTCCACTTTGTCGAAATCTCCCCGGTGCATCAGCGTTACCATGACTAAAACCAAGATTAATTGCTTTCATATCTGTGGCGTGGAATCACAACCACTGGAACACACACAGAAACCCACACACAGCGACCCTCTTCATGCTACACACATTTTTTTTTTTTTTTTCGCTTACGGTACACAGTGTACCAGATCAAAATGAATCTGCATGGCTCAAAATGAGACTGGTCTAATTGACAGGGAGTCTTCATTGCTGTGCTGCTGCACGCAGGTCCTTTCAGCCGGGAACAAACATCTATACGCTGTGCAGGCGGATTAAAACAGAAAATGTAAAAGAGAGGTCGTAGTGCTCTGTGGTTTGTTACGTGCGCACCACACAAAAAACCGAACAGGCGGCGTGAGGATGTATTTATGCATATCTCACACTCAACCAGTTGCAGATTCATCCTAATAATGCTGAAGTAGTGAGCCTTCTTATATGTGCATTCACTGAATACACGGCTCTCTGTGCTCCTCATAGCTGCATACAGATGATGTAGTTAGGGCTTCTTCATCTTCAGAAGGATACCAAGTCTTTATTTGCATCTGACATTAAAGTAGGGAGTGAGTGCGGCAGCTTGTTACAAAGCCGACTGAAGGAGACGCCGATGCATAATGCACCTCTGTGGACAGAAAATATCAGCGCGGCAAGGCTACCAGCCTGCCGTTCTCTGAGCAGCATCAATTCCGCTTCCCCAATCACCTCCGTGTTTGACAGGCGGGATGAGAAAGAGAGAAGCAGCGCAGGAGGAAAAGACTTACATAGAGAAGAAATTACACTGCTGCTTGAATATGCAATCAGTTTGGCAGCCACAATGGCTGAGCAACATCATCTGAGCGGAGGAGACAGTGTTTTTTGTAGCGGGTGAGATTGAGATCAGTGTTGACAAAGGCATAGAAAGAGACAGGGAGAAGGAACGACGGAAGGGGAGAGAGCAAGTGTGCAGCTTCGTGGCGTTCCATCATCCACCAAACTCCTGCAGCTTTCCTTTTTCCTCCTCCGCCTCCTCCTGTAGAGAGAGATAGAGCAACAGAACGAGAGAGCCTGAGAGAGAGAGAGAGAGAGAGAGAGAGAGAGAGAGGGAGCAACAGAGATAGAGCGAGGGAGTCACGCTTACAAGCCAGCGGAGAGGAGACGTCAAGAGGAGGATCTACAGAGGGAAAAAAAAAATCCCTCTCTCTCTCTTCTGCTGCCTCTCTCCGTGCATCCTACGGGCAGTGAGGAGCGAAGAGGAGTGAGGAGGATCCGGCTGGCATATTTTCTACGCTGCTTCCCCGCAAATTCTGTGGCTGCATCACAGTGCGTGGAGCGCAGGGAGAGCCGCCGAGAGCTCGATCGGTGACACCGCTCCGCAGCAAAAGAGTGCCGGAGAGGAGCCGGGATGCTTAACAACCTGACCGACACTGAGGAGGGGGGGGACGGGGGAGCGCAAAGCCAGGGTGAGTGATGGGACGTGTCGCGCAATGCCACATAAACACACGGGGGGGGGGGGGGGGGGGAATCAGTGTAAATGGGGACGTTCACAATGCATGACATGCAGATACTGTACACCTGCCCACGCAGTCGCACATAGACGGGGCAAATGTATGCAGCGCAGATATATTTCACTGTGCGTTACAACACGCATGATGTAGGTTTACATGCATCCTGATTGGAGGGAGGTGTGTGTGTGTGTGTGTGTGAGTGTGAACATCACATCGTACGGTAGTCGGCCTGCTTGCCTCCTCTGCTGCTGCTCTTACTGCAAGGCTGTTGTGACAAGAATAGTAATGGGCTCACTCTGTACAATGGATGGCGAGCATAAGGGCATTACAGATTTGTCCATCACGCACACGCACACCCAGATACGCAAATCAACGTACACGCATGCACAAACATCGTCGGGCTTTTTCTTATGGTGCAGCCGCGCGATGGTTCATCCATGCTTCATGGCAACGTAAATATTCCCACCACATATGGCATTCTCTGGACAGGCGGTAAGGGTATTTACACACACACACACGCACACACGCACAGTTGAAGATACCGAGCCACCATTGGTGCTAATCCCATCGCCCCCAGCTGTCAAAATCAACCCTTCATCCAATCCCCTTCACTCAGCCTGGCCCTCGATCTCTGCAGGCTTTTCAGCAGAGAATCTGTGGTTGCTGGTTTGTGCAGAGAGCCGTGTTGTGAAAGCTCTTACACTGACTGCTCACCAGAGAGTGGCAAAAATTGGTCTTGTTCTTTTAAGTGCTGGTACAAGCGCTGCACATTTCAGAGATGCTGTTAAATCATGAATGCAGTTTTAAGTCCCCCCGTAACTTTAGTTTGGCTTCAGCCGTCGTGCCCACTGCTGAGGGTAACGCTGCAGCCGCCCAGTAGTGCAGGAGATGTTAATCTGCTGCACCTGTTCAGTCGGTCTGGATGCTCTCTTTCTTAATGTTTCACTTGTTCTTTTACTGCTTTTTTGCCTTGAAAATTGATCTCGGATTCATTCTCGCCGTTTCTGACTCCCATTCCGCACAGATCTCCCTGCTGTTGTCAGCCCAGGGCTCTGAGGGATGCACGGGAGAGACAGGTTGCGGATGAGAGAACAGTCACTATGCTGCTTCTCTTACCTGTGAGGGCTTAATGATAAAAATAGACCAGCACTGGGAACATGAATATTTAACTTAATGCGGGCATCTCTCTTTTTTAGTGTGTGTTTGGGGTGGGAGAAGCACAATGGCGAAATAAGAACCACGGAGAGCAGAGGTTAGTGACAGGTTCTAAACATGACCCTGTTTCTGAGTGTGACAATTGAAAACCATCGAGCGCAGGTGACACAGCGTGATATAAAGACGAACGACAATGCATGCAGAAGTGTAAGCTGACACCATTACATGAGCACTGCTGTTTCTGCGTAACTCTCAGCGCTGTTGGATTCACCGGCTGATTTACGTGTGCGGGAAACCATGTGTGTGCTGAACGGGGTTTTAAATTTGACGCACATGCTCGTACTGAGCATGGTTAATGTGCGAAGAAGTGTGCACATGTAGCTCATTCACTCCAGGCTGGTTAGTTCAGTAGGCCGTCCCTTTATGTTCGTTCTTGGGTGCTGCATAGATACAACCAATGCATGTAACGTGCACAGAGCCATGTTGGGATCTCTGGAGATGTGCATAAGTGTCTCCCAACGCATCTCACGGCTGCCCTCTCTTTATCTCTGTGTCTTTTTGTCACTGTGGAGTGGCAGCATCTCTCAGGATAAGACCTCATTCACACACACACACACACACACACACACACACACACACACACACACACACACACACACACAGGCATCCAATTCCTCCATCCCTTTCATCTGAATCACAGCTCTGCTAAGCGAGCTGTGCAACAACCTGAATAACTCTGTTTAGTCATCAGTGCTACGCAGGGCAGCTCCAGATAGCAGAAGGGGGGCTTTTCTCTTCCTTTACTGGAGGATTGTCGGAGCTGCCCTGCTGCCCCTCGCTGCTGAAAACGCCCTCCTCTCATTCTCCTTCTCCCAGGGCTGCGTAGCGCTGTCCAAGGTGCTGATTTACAGCCTTCATTACACGCCTGGGTTACCGCCTGAGAGAGTTACACACAGCATCAGGCTGGAGGTGTTTCTGTTTGTATGGTTGCATTTTAAGGACTGGAAGTTGAAAGAAATTCATGTTCATAGATCAGAAAAGGTTGTAATGAAGCTAAAATAAGCGAACCTCTGCTGAACATGTTCACATATTCATTAGCTGCCATGTTGCTCCCCTGCCACATTATTAATAATCTGCAAATTTATTTTGACCTCTTCCTGCAGAAGGTAGCAGCAGGAGGAATCCAATCAATAGTTCAAGGGAAGGTGAAGTTTTAGGTATCCATCCGCAGCACAGAAATGGTTTCATGGCAGTGCATGCACGCAAGGGCAAAGCTGTTGCCAGCTAAAGGCTGGGGTGATGTAGGGATGGATGGAAAGAAGGGGACAGGGAAGAATTGTTCATTTCCCAGCAGGCAAGTGTAGACCGATGCCGTCTGTGTTTTGGGGAGTCATTTTCCATATTCTTTGAACTGTGACAAATGTGCTACATCTCCTGGATCATGTAAAGCCTGGATTCTGTCATCATTACAATGATAAGCTGGTGTAAACAATGTTTGCCCCGACTGTCGGAGCCCTCATTGTTTATGGTGCACTATTAAGAAGAGCTGTTGCTCTTCAGCTGCCCAGACTCTTGTTCGCGAGCACAAATGATTTCATGCTACTTCACCAAATGTTTGTTACCGTCCACATATTTCTGTTCATGTTGGCCATTAACGTGTCAGATTGGTTTATTTGCTGTGTTGTAATGAGCGACTAGTTTTTGTTAGGTGTGCATAATTGAGTATTGCTCGTGAGTTCTGCCCGTTCAAAGTCACTGGCTCAGCAGGGCAGCTGACAGCCAGGAACGGAATCACTCCAGAGAGGTCATGTTCTGTTCTCCAACCTCGCCGCGTCTTTCCGACAAGACAGAGTCTATTTTATTGATGTCATGCTGAGAAATTTAAAAGGTTACAGAAATAATGCAACAGCTGCATTTATAAGCAAGTAACTTTTCTGAAAACAAAATAACCCCAATGTGAATTATGAGTTTTTACCGTCGGAAAATGAAGTATTGTGTTTGTTTGCAGTGCAGCCAAACATTTAAAGAGCTAAACATTTATTCCTGCAACACAGAAAATAAATAACACAACAGCAGAGATATGGATGTTAAACCTACACTAAGGAACTTTTCAACCTTAATAAAACATTTTAATATCTTTTGTGATGATATATCGACTTAGAACTAGTTGAATGACCCCTCTGTCACGGGCTGAGGGCGTCAGTATTGCTTTCACTTGGACTAAGCAACTGGGAGGAGGATGGTAGGAACCCTGCACACTAAAAAACTCCAAATGTGCGAACTGCTTTACGGCATGCGTCACATCACGATATAACATTGTTTAGCCACCATTAGATTCATTTAGATCAATTACCTCGTCGCTATCCGTCCTTCATACAGCCACTGGAAACAAATGAAGGCGAGTTCAGTCCGACAGCATGCCACCGGGAGCAGCATTTTACGACGTCACGCGCTAGGCCTCATGGGAACTGTAGTATTCCTTCAGGCAAAACACTACCGCTTTTGTCCACTGGCGCCGCCAAAATCAACGAAAACTGAAAGTTCCTTAGTGTAGCTTTAAAGTACCAAGAGAAACATTGGTATTGTGATGGGAGTCAGTTTGATACCTTTGATATTGATAGCTGCTCCGACTCATCACCAGCAATTGATATGATACGGAGGCTGGTTTTCACAGAAAATAAAAATACCGACAAGGACCGGACGATCGTAAATAAATTAACGTGAGAAACGTGATGATGAGTTGAAATGTAAATTGAAAAAAAAAGAAAAAAAAAATCATTTGTAAGCTGAACCAGCTGTTTCGATGTTTGCTGCTGTAAACCAGTTTCCCTTCAGCAGCCATCAGTGTTTAATCACATTGTATCAGCCCACTGGGAGATTCGCATTGCATGTTTCTGCATTCATAAACGGATTTTATTCAGGAGACAGCTACCTGAGGGCAGGAGCATCAGTGCTGTACTGCTAGTAACAAAACAAGTGAATTAGTTATAGTCAATGCTGGCTTTCAGTGCATCAAAACAATGGTAGCTTTTCTTATTTAAAGTTTCAATAAATAATGGAAATCATACACAGCTTGTATTGAATAAAAAAAAAATACAATTTTTACCATAACAGCAATAACACGGACAGCAAAACTAATATTATTGAATGACAATATAACTTCTTCATCTGCAGTTGCAGAATTTTAAAAATGTATCAATATTACTTTTTTCCCCGTTTTTTGTTTTTATCAGTGACAATCTATCTGGTTCTGTAATATTTTTGGGAAGCGGGTGGGGGGCACAGTTGCCGTTGGGAGCTGTGCAGGAAAAAAAATGCTATGCTATTTTCTCTCTTTTGTTTGTGTCCTTGCAAGCTGACTCCAGCGTAGTTAAAACACGTGTCATGTTACTTGATGTGGCTTCCATCCATCCGTCCGCCCGTCCATCCGTCCGTCCCCTCACCAACCAGTCTGTGTTTGTGGTCCGGGCTGTGAATGGGCCTATAATGATGTTTTAGTTATGGCTGACTGCATAATACTGCAAAACGCTCCCCGGGGCCCTCTCCTAGGGAAAGCAGTTGTTGTGCATGCTCAACGTCATTATTCTCTGTCTACCCGCTGTGTGACTTGTCTAATGTGAATAGGGAGAGGGAGGAAGTATAAATGCACTGTAAGTGAGAGAGACTGCTGGCTAATACAGAACCACAGGCACTTGTTACTCGGAAAGGTAGCTCTCCGGCTGCACACAAAAATGTATTTTCACTAGCTTACCGCGTAAATGTATCATCTCCACATGAGTAGGCACACACATAGGCCAGTTAGCCTGCAGTGCAGCACGGAATAGGTCGAGTTCCCTTCTTTATTGCCATGTCGACCAAGTTAATTGCATAGCAGGATAAGTGTGCGCAACATTCTTAATTAGATAGTGTGTAAAGCCACCGTTGGCCAGTTTCACTTGCAAAACTGTTAGCTTTGACTATTTTAAAGGAACAAAATGATCAATTTGTGTACCCCATGCCAACCTTGTGAACATCATCTGCTCGTTGCTAAGTGCTACATCCCATTAGTCTTCCAACCAAAATCATACAAATGTCTCCTGGAGTTCAAAGTGGTCTTAATAATGTATTTCCTGATTGAATTTAATAGATGTGGGTATTAATGAAAGATGGATAAAATGGCGAACAAAACAATGGATGGCTTTTCTGGCTAATTAGAGTGTGGTTGCCACCAGCAGTGGGAATCTAAATCTAATGGATGTCTGCTCATTCATTGGTTTGTCAATTAAAATCAGGAGAGTATAATCAGCAGTGAGGAGTTCGGCTTCACCACAGCTTGCTGTTGACTCATACAAAACTTCAGACAAAAGCATGTTAAAACAGTGGCTTTGCACACGCACAAACACGCACGCTTATATTTAGGAGGGCACCATTAGTCATAGATGGCCCCCTCTGCTGCATGTTTTCCCTTTGCCTGTCTGTAAAAATCAGCCCAAGACCTAAATACGGTCATTAGATGAATTTATTTAACCGAACTAATACAACTGTTACATTACAACTGCACACACGTCATTGTGCGGCAACGAAAGCGGTGGTAGAAAAATACAGTGGCCAAGGTTTTCTGAGGTAAAAGATTTCAATTGATGAATGGTCTCAGAGAAAAATAGATGGCAGGGCTTATGGAAGCGAAGAGGAGGTCACCGAACGGGAAGGAAAGAGATGAATCACTCCAAGAGAAACTCAACCGAGCTGAACACAGGGAGCTTCATTTTCTCTCTCAGCGGTTTCATAGAAATGAATGGCAAAATGTTCAGTCTGTGAAAAACTGCAGTGTGGTAATAATATTGATAATTATAATAATGTGGCTGTTATGACCTTGATCTCCTGAACTTGAAGCCACCCCACCCAGAATAGAGAGATGAAGCCAACCCCAGTTTATTTATTTTCATGGACTTAAATTCTCCAGTTAAACCAAAAAGCTCCTTTTTAGATTGATTTAGAAAAAAAATGAAGGAAAACATGCAAACTCCAAACCCCAGGTTCACTGGGGGATTTAATATATGTTTGCTTTCCATAAGTACTTGACTTCAGTGGGAAGACTTTTAACATTCTTTCAGTTGTTAAGCTTCTCGAACACCATCATTGACCAGCTGACCAAACATATTTTATCTTGATTCATTTATTGATCATTATCTTAATTTTCTGCTGTCTCTCAGTCAGGGCACATTTATGGAGCAACATAAAAGTATTAGTATCAAACAGGTAACCTTGCATAATATGGTTAGTTAATAGTATTTTAAAAGCTTTTTTTAAAAAAAAATTAAGGCAGGCTCTTTTTGAAAATCTTGCAATTGAAAAGGGCAAAATATTAAAAAGTATGTGCATTGGAAAAAAAAAAAACATCCTTGTTTTTCGAGTAGATTACATAAGATTGACAGTAAATACTGACGTTTAGACGTTTAGTCAGCGGGAGCACTTTTTCTGTTAATGCTCCCTGAGATGTGAGCCTCTCCTGAATGCCTGCATTGTAGTCATCAAAAGGAATCCAGTTGGTTCAGGTGTACCAGTGTGTGAATCTGCACACGGCAGATAAAGTAAATCAGGTTCTGACAGCACACACTCTGCACCCGGGGGTGTGTGTGTGTGTGTGCGTGTGTGTGTGTGTGTGCGTGTGTTTGTGTGACACATCCTCACTTTCCTCCTGCTCGTTATTGAAGGGAACCAAGTCCTTGATGAGCCTCTCAATTTCCACCCTATCTGACATTACAGTGAGCCAACCTGTGCCAGGAGATGGAACCTTAATGAAAAGCCGCGTATCGATTTTCTCTCACTCATATGACTGTTTGCCTTGGCCGAGGTGTGCAGTTGAGTCTGGGCCTCAGGACCGCGATACCCAGTCGGCTCGGCGGCACAGCACAACGAGCCGCATCGACTGCGTACACTAAGTCTGCTGCCACTCGAGACAAGATAAAAGAACCCGTGTTGCTGCATCTGTGTGTGTAAGTCTGCGTGTGCACGTCAGAGCCTGGCTTCATCCCATTTTATGAAGATGTTTTTCTTTGGCACCAGAGAGTGGAATCATTAAGTAGGTGATGTGAAGAGCCATGGTTACACTCTGTGCTGCTGGAAATGTTCCTTATGTTTCCTAAATAAGCATCCTTCACACTCAGGTCAAACAAGACAAACAAAGCATGGCAAATACTTTCATTCATCGGTTCAGCCCACTAAATAGCGTCTGTGATACGTTCATTTTCACAGAGAAGAGGCATTTTTTTTCACTCCGGGAATTTCCCTGGTGGATAAATCATTTGCATTTCATAAAGCGCGGAGAGAAGTCACGTTTCCCTCTTTTCAAGCTCGCACGTTACCTCTGCATCACGGCACTCTCTCCGTCTCTCTCTCTCTCTCTCTTCCCCTCTCTGTGTCTCTGAAGGGAAGGCTAAACATTTCTCCCTGCTCCATCTTTAATTGCCAAAGTAACCACCAGCCAACTGAAAAATGTTTTTCCCCTTTCATCCTGAAAGTAGCTGATATACGGTGTGCTCCTGCCGTCACGTGTGCACTTGGCCGTGAACATGTGTGTGCACGCGGTGTGTGTGTGTGTGTGTGTGTGTGTGTGTGTATGGATTCAGTGGCGCCTGTACGTGTGTGATGTCTTCTGTATGCTCATATTGGCAAAACAAATGAAAGCGCCTCTTATTGGCTGGAGGAAAACGCTGATATTGAAGTCGGTCGGCAGCAGGGAGAAACTCATTATCATGTGTGTGCGAGAACAAGTGAGGGGTGGAGCGATACGTTACAGTTCTGTGCTGCGGAAACCCGTGTGTGTGTGTGTGTCTGTGTGTGTGTGTGGGAGGATTCTCCGTTGTGTGGCATTGCGTTGTGGGATCACTGCATCTTTAAAGTAGTAAGCAGCTTAATTGGTAGGTATGAGTGGGCAGAGAGACTGCAAGACGACTGCGAGGCCAGCAGTGGCGGTTTCTGTAGAACCGAGAAACGCTTTGGATGGAAATCAAACACGCAGCCTTGTAATTGGGCAGAGGAGGAATCTAGGGGAGGGGCACAGAGGGGGATCAATCCCTCTCAGTCCGCTTTATCGCCAGGACGCTTGTACTGGCCAGCAGTAACACAAACACAAACAGCAAACGCTACACACACATAGACACACACGCTCCATGATGTTTGGGATGGATAGGAACTACTAATGAGGCAGATGGGCAAAGCACCAGCATCACACTTTTGCATAAGAACTTCAATGCACAGATTGAAGTTGTGATCATGCAAATGATTTGGGTTACATGGTGAAAAAAGTTTTCTATGATTAATTACTGATACTGTGCCTTGAACAAGTTTAAGTAACGAGGGACTTCTTAGAGGCAGTGGCGACATATGCAAAGATATAAAAAAGCTCATTCAAATGCATTGGCTCTTCCCTTCAGTTGTAGATTAAGACATCAAAACAAGGGTCTCCTATAGGACTGGGGGACGGAAAGCCCGGCACAAAACTCATAAAGAATGCACTTTTGTAAAATAGTAATGTTACATGTCAAATGGACTCGGAGAAACTCTGCTATTCAGAAACTCAGAATATATATGGCAGATTTATGCATCTCCAACACCAAGCAAGTGAATCGCCAAACACTGAAATACATGTAGAGACATTTCGTACACCCACGCCACGTACCAGGTCTTGGATTCCGTCTCTGCCACTTTATGCCACATGCAATATAGATTGCAACTGGCACTTGAGAGATGATGATAATTTAACCACTATTATTCAGAAAAGCAACAAAATATAGAGAAAACAAGAGTATTTTGTCTTTTGCTGAGAAAAGTTATCATTTCAGCTCAATCCAGCTTAAATCAGCCTTGTTTTTTATTAAGTTTGTGAACTTCACAGCAGGTGGAGTCAGTCATGACATTTTCTGTTTTGTGTTTCATAACTGATTTCTGCCTAAGTTTGGTGCAGGTAAGCTGTGGTTCAGTGAGTCCAGAGGTTTGTTATTCACTCCATGTTATCGGTATTTTTCCGTCATTAAGCTATTTCTGTTGTATTTTTGTCAGGTCGACATTTTGAATTCCACCCAGTGTTGTGTTTACCTCCAGTTGACGGTAATCATGTTTGGCCACTTTTTGTGATAACGTAGTCGTTTCCAAATCGTCTCTTTGGCCGTTCGCTTCAGTGAGGCTCAAGTTAGGGTGCTGACTTGGTGGCACAGTTGTTTTTGGCTGGTGATCCTCGTTCTGCTCCGCCATGACTAAAGTCCAGTCACCATACTGAAACTGAAATGTGCAAAGTGGGAATGAAGTTACTAACTATTAATCTGTGTTATCCAAATCGAGTGGTATGTTTCCACTGATGAAAGCTGACGTCCAACAGGCACTGATGTCTTACTGACGTCCCATAATGGCCAATGCAAATTCCTACATTTGCCCATTTTCCTGACAGTGCTCATTAAAGCTCATTGGCTTCATTTGTGTTTTTAGTTTTAATGGCGAAATGGCCACAACTGGTGATGGAGTTTGAGCTTTTGCTGCCTTTCCGCTCTCCCTGTTCGTTCGTGCCCATTAGGGTGCCCAGGCCATCATTAAAGGTTATTAAAGGTTTTTTTTTTTGGTGGGGGGGGGGGGGTGGGGGGGGGGTGGGGGGTGGGGGGGGGGGTGGGGGGGTGGGTGATAGGGCTTAATAATGAAATGTTCCTTTCCGAGGTTTGTAATGTGCAGAGCAGTAGGGAGTCTCAGGAAGACTTCTATCATTAGACTCATGTTGTTTTTTTCACTTCATGTGAACCTTTCATCAGGTGATTTCAGGCATTTCAAGACAAAAAGTGGAAAATAACTATCGGAAATAGTAATTAAAAAAACTTTTTATAACATTGAAAGGTTGGAATTACGTATTGCAATGATGTGGCCTGTTTTACAGTCATAATAAAACAATAGGCATGGATCACATGCGGCATTCGCTTTTATTATACTGTTTTCTTTTTTCTTTTTTTTCCCCATGGCTTCAAGTGAGAGATAACCGTACAAGGACATTACTGGATTAGGGCCATTATGACGGCGACACAAAGAGCAACACCATAATTTGAACATTTTCAATGGCAGGGCTATCAGTGGAGTTGTTTGGGAAAATAGGCATTCATTGTCGAAAGAGGAACCCCCCCCCCCCCCCACACACACACACACACACACACACACACACACACACACACACACACACACACACACCACCGCCCTGTCAGAATAACTGTGGATGGCTAATTCTCTAAAAACACACCACAACAAGTTGATTACTTACTATTAACTAAATGGTTCCATTTGTTGTGGAGTCTATAGTGTCCATAGATTTGGTTTGAAGTCTTTACAGCTGTAGCGTGTGCTCGCACACTCTTTCATGTCGGCGTGTCATTTGATGACAGTCTTTTGTTGGGGATCAAAAAGACATCACAGGCGAGCTGAGGGATGTGAAGAGGTAGACAGATTGTGATTGATACTGCTCTTATTGACTGTTACCCTCTGTGATTAGTGCCTGAACTTAGCACACGCACACTGAGCTTTTTCTCCGGGGACAGGTAGGGACATCTAACGTATTGATAGTTTGATTTTTTTTTTCAATATTCCATTAAAAGTAATGCAATCTCTGTTAATAGCATCTGTTAATGCTGCAACTAAGAACTTCTTTGCAGTTGCTGATAATGTAGCTCTAAACTAGTGATCTAATTTTACAATAGTTCCTGCTCTTTCTGGTAAAGAATTGTTTTGTGTCTTTATGTTATTACTTCATCAACTGTGCACTCTGTCCAAGTCAGGGTCTCAGGGACCTTAAAATCATTCCCACCTGACATCTATTTCACTATTTATTCAAGATTTTTAATAAGAAGCCAAAAAAGGCTGGCCATGTAATATCAGCATAAATATATTGATTCCCGATATTTAAGTATACTGCTTGTAACTTCAGTTCATTTTAATAATTCATTGTGCTCCTAACCACTTCCATTCATTTTTCAGACGCATCGTTCAACATTTTATTTCATCTCACAGAAAGCAATCACACGCCGCAATCACATGCTGCTCACAGAGCCTGCAGCAGCCACTCTACATCTCATCCAGTCATTGCCTTTAAGCCAACCTCGTAAACGGCGCCCGGCTAAGTGGACATATAGATGTAATATGCGCATGATCTCGGCATCAAAAATGTATGTATGTATGAATTTCCCACACAGGTCCCCTCAGTGTCACCTCTCGGTGCTATGACACCCCTCTCTGCCGCCGCGCTCTGCTCTGTCTCTTTCTCTCTTTCTCCCTTTTTTTCAATTTGACAACAGCTTAGTTGACATGTCTGCATAACTCTCGGTCGGCCAAGTGTCTGGGGCTGATACGCCTATATGAATAGGTTTTTCCCATTTCGCCACAGCCCACAGAGCCTATCAGCATCCTCCACAAATGGAAATAAACCGTCTGTCAGTCGGGCCACTCCACAGGCGGCGGAGGGCTGCGCCACTTGCCCCACGTCCCATCTCGGCCCTCAATAGAAACCCATTTAGCTATTGTCACACAGGAAATGGAGCAACTTAACTGGAGAGCTGTGGGATTGGTGTTGTGTGCGCCTCAGCGTAAATACAGAGCATTTCTCGAGGCCCTTGTCGTGTTTGATGTTTTATGTTTAGCAAGCAGGATTAGAAGATATCCTGTCTCCTAAGATTCACAGTTTTTAGACGTTATATTTAATTTTTTGTCACTTGACAATATATTTTGTTGCAAATGTCACTTTTTATACCTCTGATTTACATTTTTTTTCCCGTTTTGATTTATTTTTTCAAGAAAGAGTCAAAACAATTTAAAAAAGAAACTAAAATTAAAGCCAGCTGGAAAAATCTACAGTTGGTTTTTTCATAAAACTAAACATGCTTTGTTATGCTGAACATTACTTATATATATTTTTGCAAACCATCTTGCAGCAATAAGCCTTCTAAGGGCTTCATATGAAATAAACTAGATGGCATTTGCATATAGGGGTTCAGGTGTGAATGCTTAAATGTTTTAATTGTCATAGCATCATATATGTTATGTAAATGGGTTCGGTCATCTTTGCAAACACTGTTAACAGCTCCGCAGCCTCCCCTCACCTCAGGAGGAGCTCTGATGGATCCCACTGTGTCCTCGTCTCTGCATGCTGGCTGGGAAGTTGGTAAATGTTAGAAATGAGTGTGTCTTTCTGTTTGTGGTTTGCAATTTATTTTAACTTCAGTGAAACATTACAACAGATCTCTCAGTTGACAGCGTATTTGTGTTGTTCTTGTCCATTCTGACCAGTCTTCTCTTGTGGGTTCAAGCATCGCTATACTTAGATGATGGTAGTGACACTTTTCACTGTTTTAACTCCTCTAATGAATGCATTTATTCAGCTCTTCTGGTCTTTATGGTCCTTTTTCATTCAATTATGCATTTTTACTCTCCTGCTAAGGGACATGAAAGCCCCAGGCTCTTAAAATAGAGGCCCTTATGCTTTCTTATTTTGCCTTATAATTTATGATCCATCAGCTGAAAGTTTTCTCGTATATATTCTCTGAATGGTAAAAGCAGAAAGCCCTCTTCAGCAGTGCTTTAGGTTTTTTATAATTTTTTCATTTCTCAATAGCTGTCAAGTGAAGTCTCTCCCCTCGGGCATGGGCCAAATGGACTGAGGTCTGTCTTGAGGGAGATTTTTACATGCATGCTCCCTTCAGTGAGAGTGAGAGCTGGCGGTGACCTCCATCCAGTAATCCCTGGACCTCTACTTACACGCCGCTGATCCCTCCTCATTTACTATCTATCGTCTTCTTTTCCCACCCTGTCATCTTCGTCCAGGATGCCTAGATTATTAAACCCAACACATCCTGATCCCCTCATCCTCCTATTCTGCAGCTGCCTCACAGATTGGTCATCAGACCGCTACTTTTTTCTTTTTTCTTTTTTTTTCTTTTTTAAAGCTTAGCACAGCTCAGGACCTTGGCTCAGCAGCTCTTTATCACAGCTGGGGCTAGCCTCAAGACCTCTGTGCTGCTCAGTCAAGTAAGAAGAATCACAATTTGAGTCTTTCTGCTTTGACGGAAGAAAAAAAAAAAAAACAGTGTTCATATTTGGGAGACTGAATTGCGCTCTAAGTTCTTAATTAAGTCATTTCTCATTGCGTCTTCAGCCTCTCTCCTCGTGTCCCAGGCACGTTTTGGTGTCCTTTCAGAAATGATTACTGCATCTTGTCTCACATTCGTTTAATCTGATTACCGTTGCCGGTGCAGAGGGAGGGACCAAAGTGGCGTTTGATAGTTTGGAGGTACAATGTGTGGCGGGGGAAAAAAGAAACAGAGGGGATCATGGGAAGGGGGCGGGGGGGGGGCTGCCATCAAAGGATTCCTCAGCAAATGTCTCAAAACAAGATGGCTGCCAGGTCAGCTTAGTCAATTATCTCAGTAATAAAAACAGGTAGGTGTTTATGCAGCATGCGGGAGTGTGTGCATGTCTCCATGCGGGTTTTTCCACTTTCCCTTCACTGTGAGCTGTCATTCCCCAATATCTGAGCTCCCGCCGAAATTTTCAGCCGGCGATGCATCTAATCTTGAATTATTTAATCGTTATGTTAGAGAAGCGAAGCATTTATTGTGAATGTCCAGCGAATTAGTGACCCCCTTTTTTTTTTTTTTTACTCTTTGAACAGAGAGGAAGAGGGTCAAAAAGCTCCCCTATGGCTTTGTTATTGTGCCTCTATGGCAGCTGTCATCCTCTGTTTCAGAGTAGAAAGTAACGGCGAATAATAATCTGTGTTCGGTATGTTCTGGGCCTGAAGGCCTGACAGGCCTAATGGTACATGGGTGGCCAAACCACGTCTGACTGAATGAGGCCATCAGATTCATATTTGGGAATTTAGCACAGGAGGCTATACATTAGCACTTTGGTGCTGAGGTGGCAGTCAGCTAAGTGTCAGGTCCCTGAACATGTACTAGTTTGTTAAGAAGCCCGCAGCCTGTGTCATTACTGCAGCGCCACTGCGTATACGACTGCTCCCCTTTCAACTCATAAACATGGACGCAGATGGCATCAAACAAAATGTTATACAAACATCTCTGCAGCCTCCAGGGTTACTAAGTCTAAATGTCTGACTTTTGGTGGTCCCCAAAATCACTCAAGGCTTATTTACAGAGAGCAGCCAGTACAGCTCATTGATTTCAAGCTACTATTGTTTGCAGAAATAACGTTAGCACTACTGCCAGTAATACAATTAGAAATAGTGTTGTCGGTGAGTTCACCCTCACACAGCTTTCCTGCTGTTGTAACATCCAGCACCAGTCTTCTTGCCTCTAGAAATGATGTAGGCTGCGACACAGTCCCATGCATACAAATGCGGAGGTAAGCATGTGATCCATCCTGGAATGGATTGCCCTCTCCGGCTTTGGCAAAAAGTGTCGTCGTGGGAATAAAGTGCTCCTCCGTCCTCGTGAGTAAATGTGAAATGACTCCCTCAAAGATGGACTGCATACCATAGAGGTGGGGGTGGATCTGTTACGTACCTCTTCATTCCTCTTATTCTATTATGACTGGATTAGTCTGACATGATACGACAAACAGAAGGAAAGAAAAAGAAGGGTGGAAAGCGTCACTCTTAAATGGTCAAGCCCCTTCCACAGGATTGGGGGAGGTTTCTGAAGCAGGTTTCATCACCCTGCCTCCTAATATCTTGTATGTTTGTGTTACTGTATTAGGTTAAAAAAAAGGGGGGCAGCATCATTGTCATAGTTTTTTTTTTACCCAAAAGGATTAGGAAGTCACTCAGATGGTCAAGGGAGAGAGAAAGACTGCATGTAACTCCAGTCTTTATCCTCCGCTGCATGGCTAGTTGCTATAGCAACATGACTTTGCATTCCTCTTCACCTGCCGTTTTTGATCAGTTCTCACTGTTTCCTCTCCCTCGGCAACCTTCCTTTGTCCTGAAATGCCTCACCACTGCGGCTGACTTACCATCACTCTTTTCAGAAAGAGGACTTCTTCCACCCCTCCTTAACAAAAACAACAACAACAAAACAGCAGCATCATTTCCTTGCTCGTTTGTGCCGGTCTGCTGCTGTTTCGGTCTTTGTCAGTGCCACACCAGACTAACCAGCTGAACCAGCATGGGAAACTATGCTGGGTTTTTTCAGCAGTGACATTTTCAAAATGTGCAATATCAGCCTCCCTTAATGACAATGAGATATCATCATGCATAACTGAGCCAACCACTGAGGTATCACACGGTCTTATCTCCGAATCCCTGCAGTGAAATAACACCCACAACATGCTTCACCATCAGCATCCCTACGCCAATGCTGACTAGGAGCACCCTGTAATTCAGAGAGATCTCCCCACTGTGGCCACGCCATTCCCACAAAGTCAATCATGCCCCAAGCTGATCATTGATCAGGAGAGAAGAGCCTCCAGTGTCTCCGCAGACCACCTCGGCGTCAATGCAGTCCATCATCATGTGTCTGTCCTGAGAGACAAATTACAGAGGTGTTCGACAGCGAACAACAAGATCTTCATTTAAGTCACGGACCAATCTGTTCCGTCCTGCTGGAAATAAAAGAAGATCGAGGCGTTTTTCCAGCCAGAGGTTGGATGAGACCAATTATATGCTACACACACCCTTCATTGTGTATTTGAACTTTGCATATCTGTCATAGCTTCTTTCATTTGACGGCTGTTTTTCTGTAATGGTATTGTGCTAATTAGCAGTGTTTTAATCAGACAAGTGAAATGAAGAGCACTGTGCAGGGTCCTGTGTAATGGGTATATAGATGGATAGTGACAGCCAGTCCTGCGTGAGAGAAGCAGGCATGCAGACAGGAAAGCCTGAGCTAGAGGCACTGAGGTGTGACAACTTAGCCTCTCACGTAAGAACAACATTTCTGTTCGCAGATATCTGCTTGTGGTTGTGCCCACATGCAAAGTGAATACCTATGACTAATGTTCATCGGGCATACACCACACGCACCTATCGGCAAAGCTCGTTTGTGTGCATGGCCTAATTTTCAGCTCCCCTTTGCACACACTTGCTCAGAAACACACATGCAATCATGCAAGTGCCTCTGCTCATCTCAACTGTAATGTTCACCAAGCCGCTGATCGTCGCAGTGGCACATTACTGTATGTAGTAACGGAGCGCAGTTGTTTCCATATAACGATGACTTGGCGGATGTAGATGGGTTTGAATCATCCCACATAATGTGCTGTTCCACTGAATTGCCCCGTGCTGCTGTGAGTGGAGGTGATTTCATTTGGGTATTGAAAATTAAAAAAGAAAAAAAAGAAAAACAATCTATGCAAGTATGGGAGAGAAAAGCAAACTAGAAAGGGCTTTGTTACTCTGAATTAACGTACATGAGATGACAGGATGGTGCTGATATCCCAGCTCATTAAGTGCAACATCTGGAGTAGGTCATCCAGTCCTGCCAGAAAGCAGAGGAAGTGACAGAAAAATGCACTCCCGCCTATCGCAGGGGGAGCTGCACATATGAATGTGTGCACAGACACTTGCATGAATAAAGACACACTGGCACAGACATTCTGAAAATCGTCCCTGTCTGCAGTACTTTCTGTGATTCCACTGGAAATTGGTGGATGTACCAGTGTGGACTGTGACGGACAAGAGCAGGTAAAGAGCAGTGCCGGGAAAACACAGCTCAGCTACGCCCACTGAGGCATTCACACAACACTCAGGCTTCCCCACTATGATTTCGGTAAAGGTGCATATGCGTGTGCGTGTGTGTGTATGTGCGTGTGTGTGTGTGTGTGTGTGTGTGTGTGTGTGTGTGTGTGTGTGTGTGTGTGTGTGTGTGTGTGCGCCTTACCGTAGGGAGGGTTATTCATTAATCTCCCTCTGGATCTAAGTGCTTTGGGTTGTTTTGTTTTTTTTGTGCAAAGGCAGCATACACACGATATTAGCCTAAATGTCTGCAGAGATAGATGATGTGAATATCTCAGGAAAACAACAAAGCTTTAGGGTAATTAAAGCTTTTTTTTTGTTTTTTTGTTTGTTTTATTTCCCCTCCCTTTGTGAACCCTCACTTCCTCTTGCTGACGGTCTGACCTCACTGTAGGCTGTGGAAGCAAACAGACCCAGGTCAAAAAAACGGGAAGTTCTAATTTTAAACTCTTCGCCGCCGCAAGGGACAAACAGAAAAGTTATGTAAAGTTTTTGAAACTCGGCCACAGTGATTAAGAATTTGTTCACCTCTGATTAAATTCTCCTCATTGATCCAGTTAATCGAGCAAGCCGGTACGAGCAGAACAACGACTGTGAGAAGGTTTTCAAGCTCAGACCATAGATCTTTGTTGCAAGAAGATTAGTTTGCCCATTTCTTCGATTTGTCCAATGAATTAGATTGGTCTTGTGGCGTGACCATTAATACCTCTTGCAGGAGGGATTGGAATCAGTGTTTCAGCTCTGTCCCTACCTTACTGACTACATCCAGAAAAAATAGCAACAAAGATGAAGAATGCAACTGTCTCATTTTACTGATATGAAAATCCATTATTTGCTCTTTATACAATAACAGCTTCAGCTCCATTGAAAATTCCATTTGCAACAAATATGCAAGGTTATAAAACTGCAGGAGTAGTGCATCACATTAATTATGCTACATTTGTCCACAATGCTTTAATTTATCACATTATGACTCTAAAACTCGTTATAACATTACTGTTCCCAGCTGATAATGTAGACACTTGTGTTGATTTAAATTCTTCTACTTCACTATTTACTGCAATAAACTGACAATAACACAAGAAAGCATCTCAGAAATATCTTCCAAATATATAATGCGGTCAAATTGAATGCAATCAGAACAAAGTAGGGACTGTGCAAGCTTATAGGATTTTGCCGGTACAGCATGTTTGAGATTCATCATCATCACTGTCACACACAGGTCGTCAAGGAGTTGCAATAAAGTTATTTGCCTTTTTTTTATTGGAGTGTAATGTCTTGCCCAAGGTCAAGTTAGCACATGGACACATGGATTTAAGGAGTCAAACATTTAACATTGCGGTACGAAAATGACTCCCAGCAGCAATGTCTGTTTTTTGGGTTTTTTTTTTTACCAAAATATTTGTTATACTAATGTATTGGCACTTTTGCATAACTAGACACTTCTCAACCACTGACAGCACTAAACAGTTAAAGACATTTCAATCCTATTCTTTAAATCACAATAGGGAATAACACTGATGGAAGGTGAGAGTTTTTCCGATGTCTTGCGGTGCTCGGTGAGTTTATCTCGGCAGCGTCCGTCACGGGAGCCTCTCTGGTGACCACAACACTATGCCAGCTCTCTGCCATGCCAGTCAGCAGCAGCACCGCTAAGTAGGTCACACTGCAGTCATTCCAGCTTCACAGTCAGAGAAAGAGAAGAGACACAGACAAGGAGAGAGGGGAAGAGAAAGAGGAGAGATGATGAGGGAGGCTAAAGACGGAGGACGATATCAGAGATAAAGGAACGAGATGAGAGGAGGCAAACAAAGGAGGAGCCACAGGACAGGGAGCACCCAGAGGACTGACTCAGGAGAAATGGCAGCTAACTGGAAAAGAGGGAGAAGAGTCACGAAAAGGAGAGTCTGTGATTTATATGGATAGATTTTTACAGAAGCAGTGATAATTCAAGACAGCGGCATTCAGGAGGAACAGAGGCAGAGAGAATAGCGTCCATAAAAGTTGATGGGGAAGCAGATGAAAGGAAATCTTACATATGCAAACTCAATCTGCACCGACAATATCGAGACGATTCTTGCATCAAAAGAGGCCGTATTGTTATTCCGCTGCTGTTTGTGCAGCAGGCAGTGTGCAGTCTTGCTGAATGTCTCATCTGTGCAATTGAGCCACCGAGTGTGAACGCACCGCCACAAAAAGCCACCGTGCCGCTGCGCCGTTTCCTTTCATGTTCACTTCCAGCACATTCATTCTCGATGCATCACCCAGATACGCCTTCTGTGTAGGATTCAGTTCTGACATTTTAATTTGAACCGAATGGTTTGCATTTTAAAGAAACACAAACGGAAGGTAAAGCATGTTTCTAGAATCTGTTCCTTCTGAATCACGTCTTTATACTGAGATTCTATAGTGATTCACTGTTTTCGTTTTCCTGTCAGTTACAAAAAAGTTACACAGTGGAATTAGCACGACTTCCATGGTCACCCCGACTATGTCAGAAGCTTGAAGCACAGTCATTGGTGCTGCTTGATTTCCAAACATTGTACATATGTACAGATCCTCAGTCAGTTGCTGTTCAAGCCATAGATAAACCACTGCGACAGAGCTAACAAACCTCTGCAAATGTAACATGTTGTAGTTTGTCAAAGCCAGCATGAAGGCATGCAGTTAAAGCTATGGGCAGAATGCCAACTGCATGTGCCTTTATGTACATAGAGTAGTTTCAACCCTATATACAGCAGACAAAGTTGAGCTGTTTAGAGATAAAGCTACTGAAGCCAGGTTGAGATGGTCTGGACACGTTCTCAGGAGGGGCAGTGGATATATCGCACAGAAGATGCTGGAGATGCACACATCTGAACACATTCAGCAGATACACAGGAGGCATTCAGGTGCAGTTTTCAGTGCTCAGGAGCCATTAAGAGAGGATGGATTAAATGTGCTATACACATTTTGATGAATAATGCAGATTATTGTAACATCACATACAAGAAGAAGAGTTGAAGTTGTTCTGTCTGTGTTTCCCTGAGATAGACTGGTGACCTGCCAAGTTTAGAACATGCCTTCACTCATCGTCAGCTGGGATTGACTTGACTGCTCTCTGTCTGTCTATGAGCATCGTTTAGAGTTAATGAAGTAAATTTGAGTTATTTACCATAATGGCAAAAATAACTTAAATAAATGGATCAAATGTTTTCTTCAATTTCAAATTTATTAAAGCTTAAAAGGTTTTATTTTTATGCAAAATCCCCAAAATGTGATGCAGGAATATAAATTGAGTCGACATTATGCTTTCTGATGAAGGATTAGTGTCTGATTTGCGAAGGCAAAGTCGCACTTAAAGTGTATCTTCTGCCCACTTTGCACACGCTCCACTTTGCTTTTGAGACACAAGATCAAAACTGTTACCGTGGCGTTCACGACACTGACCTGAAGTAGAAACAATCAGAAAACGTATTCATGCCGAACAGCACTGACATTGTCAAGTAATTAAACGCCTCTACACTTCTATATCGAAGTATCAGTGGTAAATTAGAGAGGCATTCAGCGAAATTAGGTTGCAAGCAAATACTCAGTCGGCTGCGTACGTTCTGCCTCTAAATGGTGGCACATCCGAGGGTATTACATAACAGTTGATAGGAAACAGGTTTGTCTCCCACTGCAGCTGTGCAGCTTTGCATTTCAATACGCTCATTGTGGCTCCTAAAGCTGGAAGAACATCTTCTGGCTTCAGAGGAGGAATACAAAAACAGAAGAATTGTTCAGTATCATGAGTCAATGAAACACTGCAGGTACAGACGCGTTAGCTCAGATAATAAACGATGTGCTTCTCTCACCGTGGCTCAGCTTAGCCTTGTCAAGGGCACCAAGGAAGAGAAAATGTTGTCAAGATTGATTGTTGGGCTGCCGGCTCACGCACACGCGTGTGTGTGCCGATCAGATGTGTAACTGACTTCAGCGTAGCTCGGCTACGCAGCTGTGAGTTCTGATAAGAAGCGAGACATTTTTCCTGAGCTACCTCTGATCTCAGAAGATAATAAAGCATCAATTCTTTCTAATGGTTCGGTTTTTCTTTCGCCACTTCCGTTCAGGGTGTACACACACACACATGCAAAATAAACTCGGTATTAACCAAGCACACTGCAACAGTTTAACACCCTCATTATGTTATTAATACCTGTGGCCGTGTCAATAGATTCTAATGCCAGAGTCAACGCCCCCTAATGAAATCGCTTCCATCAGTGCTGCGTCTCACCTCCTCCCTCTCCTTGAACTGTTTGCCATGCAGAGGGTGTGCAGTCCTTCAGCCCTCCCACTCAGCTCGCAGCAGGGGGAGGATCAGGAGAGAGTGATGAGGCCACGGAGACAGGAGCAGATTGAGATACTTTTCACAGATATGCTATGGATTAGACAAGAAGCCCGAGAAAGAATATATCAGTTTGTGCCAAGAATAAAAGTTAAAAATAATTTAAAAAAAAATAAATCTCCTGCTTCATTATGTGTCAGTCTATGGCATCGCAAGTGAAATGGTTTAGTATTGAACAATGCTGTTATACAAATCCCCTGAACTGTGATCTATCAATGGATGGAAAATGTCATGGCAACTGCTTCTCCATCCTCCTCACTTCCCTCCTCTTCTGTCTTTGGTCCATCTGATTAATCTCTGGCCTTGAGCCTGTTGAATCTCCGCCAGAGATCGTGACGAGTGAAGGGCTGTTGACACATCAGTGAAACACCTTTTCTCTTCAAAATGCTCAGTACTGAACACATGAGGCAAATCCTTTTTAGTGTTTTCTTCCATAACGTCTTATGAACTGTGTATGTCTGTGTGATTGTGACTGTTTCTTTTGTGATGGGGGTTTTAAAAAACAATGCAAATAGAAACACTACGTTATTAATTCAACTAACAAATCCGTCTTAAATACTGGTGGATTTCCTGTGAAGTTTGGATTTTGGATCATATGTGCACGGCGCAAAGGCAATGCATTGTTGAACTGATCCACAGACAGAATCGAATGGTGTTGCTGCTGCTTATCAGCCCGCCGTTGATTCGGACCGCTTCATTCAATGTTCTTGGAAATTAGACTTTCTGATCGGCAGATTGACAACAAAGTGGCTTCTGCAAACACGATAGCATTGTGACTTTTTTCCAATCGTCTGATTTGACACGCACCCAGAGGAGCAAGACAGATGGAGGTGTTGAACTTCTCCCAGCATATCCAGAAATCAGATATCAAGTCACCACTACCTTCCCTGTTAGCTTGACAGGGTTTATAATTCCTTTATCTTATGATTTTGCTGTGACAGCTACCTTTAGCCAGGCCCACCTTGCAAAAGATCCTTAATCTCAAGACTTTGTGGTAAAAAGGTGAAATAAAATGTCTCAATATCTCATTTGGGATTTTTGTTGCAGATCGATCTAGTTGGGAAATTCTCAGAGAGGTCATCATCCTCATCTTTGTTTTCTTCTACACATTGAGTCAATTTATACCCGTGACTCATTCAGGGGCAACAGAACCTCAGCGGCTCCACTCGCTGCTCCTGCTGCACTGTGTTTTACAGACATTGTCAGCTGTTTTAAAGTCCCTGAGCAGTGTTTTACTGTGCAGTCCATCTTGATTTACTGTATCCTACCCGCAGCCATTCGATAGGTGATGTCCGTCCTCTGTCTAAGGACCTGCGCCACCATTCCTTTAGTTTCTTTTTTTTTCTTGTGAACTGACCAGCAGAAACCAGAATATTTAACATTCCGGCGATCCAAACTTAGAACACAAAACATTTTTTTGTTTGTTTGTTTGTTTTCAACTGAGCCGACATGATAAAGAACCATGCAGACTCTGAAAGGCTGAATAATGAAGTGATGATGTGAAAAATTCAGTCTCCGGTTTTCTCAGCGCTCGTCTTTTACTTGCCTAATGTTTCTCTACTTAACAACCTTTTTTGTTTCCTGAGCCAGAGCTGGTGTCCCATCTGTCTGGGCCTACACTCTGAAGTGATGCAGAGGAAGATGAAAGTGTGCATGAATATGCATGCATCCTGCTTTGTGATTGAACCTCCTACCAAAGCAGCAGCTCCACTTACATACAGGAGGCTATATACTTGATTCTTTTGTATTCCTAATCTTGAAAGTAACTTCTGTTCCTATATTCTCTCTGTCTTCAGTTTTATCTTTATCCACTTTCTGATTGTTGCTATTAACTCTTTATGACCTGCAGCAAGGTTTATGTAATTCCCCATCTACAGTCGCCTGCTGAGCGAACCCATTTTATGTGACGACAGTGGTTTGAAGACTCATGACCAGGAGAATTCATCCCGGTCCGAAGAAATAAGAGCTTGAAATCGTGCTGTAGCCGGAAGAAAAAGCACACAAAACGTCTCCCACTGTGGTGGAAGGATAAATGCTTCCTCAAGTCTTAATAGGTTTAATTGGAACTAGTTAAGTGGTAAGCTGTCTTGTGTCACTTCATCTCCGTTTGTCCACTTGTTTCCTCTTACAATGTCAAATTAAAGAACAGACAGGGATAACATGCTGTCCTTGTGCCTGCTTGACTCTGCTGTGATCAGAGTGTGAAGTAGGTCGTCGACTCAGCTACGAGAAACACTGTCGGGAAAAAAAAAAAAAAAAAAAAAACTCCTCAGATTTTTACTTAGAAACCGCCCTGCCATTGCTGGGCCCCTGCAGTCTATTCTTGCACACTTCCAGAGTGACAATGCGCCTCTTAAATCCGTCAGTGTAACTGAAGAAGACAGTGCCTTCCTTTTTAATTGATACAGGTATCTAAAAAATGTAAAAATGATTAAACTTTTATTCAGACCTCTGTTGAGGACAGAGCCTGTCGACTGGATGGAACGAGGCTCCGAGATGAAACTGAAAATGAAGTCTCGTCATCCCGCCATCACTTATTGCTTCAGTCACAGACACCATGCCAGGACAAGGCTCAGCCAAAAATAGAGCAGTCAAGTCTTCTCACCACTTTTAAGAGTTTCACCAGCCTGTCACTTCGACATGGGCATGTCGTCTCCTAAAGCATGATGCACCGGTTTTTACAGAAGCTTGTTCTTATTTGCTGTTTCTTTGATGAATCCTTTCAGTGCAGAAGATCGTTGCTTTTTGTGGGCTGTTATGTAGGAAGAAGGATCCCACATTTGGTCACATGTAATTTGAGGAGTGATGCGTTGTTTCAGGGTTGAGGTAACTACGATGTCAGTAAGTTTTGTGTTAGTTTGGGGCAAGAAAACAAAAAAAACTGTATTTGAATAGAAAGACGCCACCAAGAGTACCAGAAGTGTATGTGTGTGTGTTTTTGCACCCCCGCATCGTGTGACTTTCCTAAACGGTCACAGACAGTAAACTGTCAGTGGAGGCAAACTGGTGCAATTATTCTCCGGCACTGATTGATGACACAGCAAGGCCCGTCTAACGATGAGGGTCTCCGGTCCTACATGCCCTTTTCTCCGCTGTGCAGTCAACACACGAGCAGCGCCGACTCGTACACGTTTTGTCAGAGCAATGAAAACGCAGCGAGAGGGAACTTGTTGGAACTACGGGCATCGGAGGGCGATACATCAAAATCCTCCTCAAATGCAAACACTTGCAAAGCCGACATGTTTCATAAATCACCTGAGGAGGCTGTGTGTGTGTGTGTGTGTGTGTGTGCGCGCGTGTGCCTCTGAATCCTCCTTCATTTTCCTCCTTCAGGAAGTGACCTCTATTTACTTGTCATGCGTTGTTACTCCGATGCACACATACACACACACACACACACACACACACACTTCCTCTATTTACCTGTCATACATTATTACCTCCCGTCGCATACACACAGTTACTGCAGTGCAGTGCAGCGTCACATCATTGCTATTCATTCCAGCTGTGCACACTGGTCCCAATATCAGTAAGACGACGTTGGACTGACTGTTTTATGAAGAGAAAAAAAAACCTATTTAAACCGTTGACAGTGTCACAGTGTAGACGAACATCCAGCAGGTAATTTCAGAAATAAAAGACTGCACGTGACAATGCTTCAAAGGCACGCCACGCACAGCGCAGCTTTCAAATCTGCAGCATCATGGAGTGTCTTCCAGTCCGCGGTCACTGAGGACAAGAGCCTCTCATTTCACTATGCTCACAATAGCGTATGCACTCAGAAAGGACCCCCAACACATCCACAAACACACTCAGCCGGTCATGCCCACACTCGCAGGATGTGCTACGCATGTAATAAAAAAAAAAGGGGTGGGGGTAAGAGAGGGTGTCTCCGCGGAGCCATCGGCCTTCGCTCGCTGAAGAGCCTCAGAGCGGAACAGATTCAGCCTGCCGCTTTGAGGTTCTGCTGCACCCGGCCCAGCCTTTGAACTGTGCACGCGTCCAGCCTCGTGGCCCGGGGTAATTAGCATTTCACCGGCATCCATCTTCAAAGGCAGCGGGGAAAGCAAGGAGCATCACACACAGACGCACACACACACACACACACACACACACACACACACACACACACACACACACACACACACACACACACACACACACACACACACGCTCGTATCAAAACAAGGGTCCTGTCCTTCCGAGGTGAGGTCTAATGTCACAGTTTAAAAAGCTGCCGCAGTTAAAATGCTCAGATTGCTCGGGTCATATAACAGACCCATGACAAAAAGAGAGAAGCCCTCAAGGACAACGTGACCCAGGAGGATTGTACAGTGTGTATCAGTGTGATTTATGGCATGGCTGGGAAATTTAATCAGTTTGTCAATAGGAGTAAATTGTCGCCTGTTTTAAATGTCATCTGTTACATTTTGTAGACAACACAATTAATCGACTAATCATGGAAACTCTGCAGCTCCATCAATAATAACATCATAGGTCACTTTATCATTTTTTCCCAATTTCATGATTAATGACCCAGGAAGGAACTTTCTGTGAAAAATGACTTTCGGGAGAGTTTAAATGAGTTTGTGGCCATAAAATGTAGTCAGATCATTAGTGTGTTGGTTAAAATGAAGGTTTTGCAGTCAATTTGGGTCTGAAGCGTTTTTATTTATTTAATTTAGGATTCCATGTTAGAGTATGCAGCCTATGAAAACATATGTTAGGTAATCCTTGCTGAGCAGACGGTGGCGTAGTGGTTAACGCTTGAGGACGGGGTGACTGTAAATTGCCCATATTCAATGACTAATATTATTCAGCTGAAAATTTAAAAAAAAAAAAAAAAAAAAAAACAGTTTTAAAAGCCCACAAACTTGACCCAATTTTCCAAGAAATTCATGCCATGTAAATGGGCCCACATAGACTAAATGGGA
The DNA here is from genome assembly GCF_902148845.1 of Salarias fasciatus. Taxonomy (NCBI): domain Eukaryota; kingdom Metazoa; phylum Chordata; class Actinopteri; order Blenniiformes; family Blenniidae; genus Salarias; species Salarias fasciatus. The sequence continues at coordinate 19,257,556 of NC_043749.1, forward strand.
ATGAATTGTATTGTATGCAGGCTGTGTAGCTGCAGCCTGAAACAGCTTAATCCTCTGAGCCAACACATCAATGAGCTTTTCCTTAATTACAATAAACAATGTGCATTAATCCACTGCTGAAAATCGTCCCCAACAAATGCACTGTTTACTCCTGACTGAGCAATGTTTGCTAAAAAGTGCAGTTTGCAGCTGCTTTAGGAAAAAGGAAATTATGAAACCTTCAAAAATACAAAGGCACACATAGTGTGATTCAGTGACAGAGACTCAGTTATTAACACAGACCTCTACTTTTTCCCACCCTGACAGAATTACAAGCGCTGACTGTTTAGAAGACCTTGATTGGGAATTTTTGTACATCATAAACAAATTATTTGAGCAGCTGTGCTAGATTTCAGATGATAATTCTACTATAATTAATAAATAAGGAAAGCCACCATGCATGCATTTTACCAACGTGAGAGCCTTTTTGAAGGGATCTGACAAAAAAAATGTCAAAATTTACTGAACAACCATTGGCCAAATGGTAGCGAGATGACTGATGAGAAGAAAGTAATCAGCAGCTGCTGAAAATATTTAACATTTAAATCCTCAGGGTGTTTTTTTTTTTTACTTTTTTTTAAACGATGAAAGATAACGGCAAGTATAAAACCAAGACTAAACCTAGATCGGATTTCTGTAAAACATCATTCAATTCAAATGTGACGGCATTTGCAACACAGGAAGGTTTAATACTAACTAGATGTAATGTCTGATTTTTTTTATATATCCAGTTGTCTCTTCCCAGATTGATTTTTAAGTGGAAACATGAGTCAGATGCCCAGGTTCAGTCGGTAGGAGGAGACGAGGAGAAGATGCTGTCGTGTGTTATATGTTTCATCGTTGCTACCGATTTCACACAAACAGTACTAATATTTTAATCACGTTCAGCATGACTGCAGTAAGTTGGTTACATGGTTACTTTGACAGACGACACACACCCCTCCAATCACCCAATTATTGATCAACATCAATACCCTCTACTACACGTTCCAGTGGTAAAAAGACATTTTCTACTCTTGGAAAGCATGTTTGCACCAATGTTAATTTTCAGTTATTATATTTGCAGCACTTGTCTTGCAAGATACCACAGATTATTGGGGCAAATTGAGGTTCAGTGCCTGGCCCAAGGACACAGAGACAGGTGGAACCAGCAAACAAACTCCAGATGACAAAATGAGATCACTATGTGGTTCACCACTTGAACCACCGTCACCACAGTATTACCAAAAATTCCTTAAGTTAGCAAAAGAAAATATTGAATATAATCCCTAAATATTGCGACTTCAGAACAAATAATGGATATATTCCTGTGATGAATTTCTTTAAAGTTTCAGTGAAATGCATGGAAACAAAAACAAATCTCAGAATGAGGTTTAATTGGTTGAATAAAGACTTTGCTGTGACAGATCGAGCCTGATCCGGTGCCGCTGGCCCTGCAGTGTTCAGTCGGCCCAGTCAATCTGCGCTCTGAAGGCTTCAGTCAGACACGTACTTAAGAGAAGCTCGAGTGTACTCACCACCGGCGCTATGTCTGCAGAGGCTCAGTGAGAGCCCCGTGTCTCATCAGTGGGAATCCACTAACAGAGGGGCTAACAGAAGACCACCAGCTGCTTGTGGAAGATAGGAACAAGGGGACATGGGGGGGTGATGGGGAAGATGTGTGTGAGTGAGCGGTTCAGAATATAGACCAGGTGTGAGAACGGAAGGAGGCGACAAGGGAATTACAAAAAAAAAAAAAAAAAGAGGATGAGGTCAGAAGGAACTGAGGAGATTAGACTTGGAAAACATATTTGAGAGACGCTGCCTCATAGATGTGCTGAGGTTAAGCTGAGGGACGGAACACTGCGTACCATAAGTTAGTCACAAATGACTCAGCTGTGCGTGATGTTTACCTCGGTGCTGCACAAAGGAGACTGTCTATGTCTATTAAAGCGTGTACTGATTTTTTTAGTTTGGCTCCGTATGCGTTTCTCCACCCTGAGGCAAAATCGGATTTAAGCGAGTTGCGATGTTCTGCATATACTGTACATTTCCTGGCTGTGCGCTCATTAAACTCATAACACTCATCTGTACTCATGCTCTGATAGGATCCTCGCTTTAAATCTAGGCTACAAATATCTGTTTTCTCCCCATCAGTTATAAACCTAATGGCTTTTAATTGCGTTTATCTTCTTTTATTTGTTTTCAAACTGTGAGCTAGAAAACACGAGAACCCAGAGATTACCCATCATGCCGTGGGAGAACCTGCAAGCTGGGATCTTGTATACTGACATACTCTGTATGTCTGACTGATTTCTGTGACAGTATGATTTTTTTTTCTCCATGCATTACGTGCAGTGCTAACGCTGCAGGTAGCTCCTAGCATAACCTTCATACAATGACGGCTTTGCTTCTATTTGCGGGTTGCAAGACTCCATATGGCAGAAAGATGGACAGTGTCTAACTTGCAGTTGTTATTACCGTCTGTTCTGTGTGGCCAAATCAGACCCCAGTCTGCAGAAAGTGCCAAAGTGAGCAACACTTTCCATCAACATGTTCAGTCTTGATTCTGTTGCATTTTGCTAGCCTCGCGGTGTTACATGGAAATGGTTTTACCTCTTAAAATTTGATGTACTCTGTGGTTGGATTCAGCCAGATGTCAAGCTCTCATACTACTGGGTACATGCCGTTCACCAGAATATTAAACTTAAAGCCCACGAAAACACAAAAGTTGGAGTTTTTCTGTTGTTGAGGAAAGAACTCTAAATTTTTCAGCGCAAACTCATGAAGGAGTTGTCATTGTCTCACACGTATGCGCAGCCGTCATGTTATCCGGCTGACGCTTGTGTCTGCCGACGCTGCGTCTGACTTCATGTTTTATTCAGTCGTGTCTCCCTCACGTCACTCAGACGGGCTGAGAAGATGCACGGTGGATAGCCAAGCATGGACGGGCCATCAGTCACCAACTCGCTTAATCCAACACACACACACACACACACACACACACACACACACACACGGTTTGTATTCCGCTCCTTCAGGGGACACTGCATTGACATGTATTTATTTCCTGCACATTTACAGTCCCCTGAGCCATCTAAATGTTAAGATATCTAACTGCTATAATAACCAAATCCGTAGTTTAACCTTAAAACACGCTTGGGGCTTTAAGCTCTTCTAATTTTGCAATAATAATTTAATAAAAAACTTTAAACCTACCCCTTACCATACCCTGACCTTTAAACATATATTCACTCAAGTAATCATTCCCATGATGAGTCACTGTTTAATCATGTTCCTCGCAGTATAGAACAAGGCACGCACACACAAACACACACAACCACACACACACACACACACACTGCGGTTGCTGCAGCACGTCACTGACAGACTGGATTTATCACACGGCCGTGCTGCTTTACAGATGAGTTGCCGTGTGGGAACAAGGAAAGATCATTGACACGCAGATTATCACACCAAAGAAAACCGTATCGAATCTTTGTATAGCTGGACGCAGACTCAACACGAGCCAGCACCATTTGTCAAACCAACAAACAAACAAGTCTTCCTCTGCTCGCTTCCCACTGCCTGAAATTTTCGGGTAATTTAAGGTAGAGTGCGCCGGGTCACTTCTCTTCCACCTGCTGTGAGATTAGAGAAAAAAGAGAGAAAAAAAACCCCTTCCAATAAAATATTAACGAAGCCCGTGTCACCAATTGTTCCTCCAAAATGCTCTCACTAAGCATTCAGAGGACGGCAGACACTAACCTCTGGAAGGCTTTGATTCTTCCTTTCGTCTTAACTACAGTCAAACTGAGGCATTATTGTTCAAAAGATCCGTCGACCGGTGATTGATCAACACAGACAGGGCTATTCAAAACGGAGACCCGGCTGAAAGACCATTCGCTGGGAGTCTCTTCTATCTGGCTGAAGGATGTTCACAGGCGGCTGCGCCAGTCCTGTGGCTGAAGGCTGGGAGCTGGCGAAGGTGGCTTGTCAAATCCTCGACAATACACACAAGTAGGGAGGACAGAGGAAGATTAGCAGCCTGCTGAGTAGTTCACGTCGAATGCTGCTGCTGCTGCTGCAGCCGGAGGAACATCACCCACAAGGCGGCCAAGAGAAAAGGCTTTGATCATCGTTTTGGTTTTCTCTTGTTTTGGCCTCACATTTGAATCCGGACAAACAGCAGTCACACGTACCTTTTCTTTTGACAAAGCACTAATTTGTCATCGTGCAGCAGCGGAACCGCCGGTATCAATTTGTGAACTGGCCTGGGGAGAGTTTGGATCTTGCTTTTCTGTCATCAAACATCAACAGCAGAGTTTCGTCATTAGTGTGTCTCTTAGAAGAGTGTGTATCGGGGGCATGTAGAGATCTGGTGAAAACTGTGTTTTTATTGATGTCAGATGTCATGCACAAGCTTCTGTCATTAAAATGGAAGAGAAAAAGACATTTGGTATTTGGATTTTGGTTAATTCCTGGCAGTATGTTGCGTAACATTCACGACAACTTTCACGAGCAGCTTGATAATATTTGTGAGTTAAGTCTTATGTGGTAGTGTTCTGAAGCAGGGAGAGAGCTAAAACGTTCAGGACAGGGGGCTCTCCAGGAAAAGCGTTTGGCTGAGAGGATGAAGCCCTTCACCATAACAGCGATCTGCTTCACTTTAGTGACGGTGAAACATTCACAAATTGAATGAAGTACATTGAACCTGAGTACATGTTGCTGAATTTCAAGTGTTTATTAGTGAAATAAGTGAACAGAAGCATCCCTGAAAACTTTCATTACTTTAAACTAAAGGTTAAATATTCACTTTTCTCATGCTTGCTCAGTGTAGACGATGCAGTTCCTTTAGTGTGTGTAGTTTATACAAATAATTTCCAGCCTTTGTTTTCACGTAGGGTGCATTGTCCTTGGTGGAGGACATTGCTGACAATATCTCTCTGGAGTAAAGCTGATGGTGACAAACATTAGAAATGTATAACATGGACGAGGTGATCATATCCAGCCATAAAATACACGTCAGTGCATAACGCTGTACAATAGTGTATTGTTGTAACTGCGCTGTAGGCCTTGAGCTAAATGAATGCACACAGTGTGTCATTAGAGGGGGATTCAGCCAAAGAGTAAAGCAAAGGTCAATTTGATGAGCAACACTAAAACAGAGAAGTAGCTATCAGGAGAAAATGAACCATTGTTTATAAATGTGCATCACGCAAATGTTGAGCTGCTGCTTCTTCCGAGAGCTCTTTTAAATCATAAGAGATGATAAGCAGCAGAATGACAACACCAAAACAAAACCTTTTTAAGTAAAGTTAGAATACCGTGGAGACCTTTTCTTCTGTTTAGATATAGTTCTAAATAAGGCCAAGTAAAGTTTTACAGTTATATAACGTTTAACCCTTACAGGGTTCAACTTTTCTTGTGCACATACTCAGTCCAAGCCAGATTTTCCACAACTGCTCAGAGTTTGTGGTGTTCCAGCAGAGAGCGTTGGCTCTGCAGAGGGACACCATTTTTATATAAAAAAAAAGAAGAAGAGCAGCAGCAGCAGCAGCAGCAGCAGCAGCGCACCGTTCACTGAACTCACCAAATCTTTTCCGCCTCACTGCCAAACCACATATGTGGCCCGGTCCGTGCTGTTTGTTTCAGCCTCTGTGCTTGTAATTTTATTCACAGGTTTGTTTTATTTCAGTCCTCCCGCCAGAAGGTAGACAGAGCAAAAAGACACGCAGCAGCACGCAGGTTTAAGCTTTTGAAATCGACATGACATAAATTTGATTTCATAAACAATTAGCAGAGAGAAGCGAAGGTGTCTGCGCTGTTTATTTCACATTGCCGAGAAAGTGTAGAGATAGTGAGAGCAGGACAGGTGTGGGGAGAATGCTCAAACCCAGAACAGATTAAGAGGCCAAGCATTGTGTGGGCCGTCCCCCCGCTGAGCTGCTGGGACACCTCGCAGCTCCGTATCTCAAAGACTGCATCTTTTATTCACTGTAAACGTGGTGTGGGCTGAAGAGACTGGTGCATTGTGTCTGAGATGGATGGATCTTGATAGCAGCACATGTCTGGACTGAATGGATTCCTTTTGTTGATCTCTTCCTCAATTTCTGTCTCTGTTCTGGCTTTTCCCCTGAGATCATATCCTGTACTCCATCTCTCTATGTACTGCAGCCATTTTTCTCTCACAGCTCTAACAGCTCTGCAGTTACCTTCCAAGCTTGCTCTCCTTTTATCTTCATCCCCAATATTTTCGACTATTTTGTATATCCATTGCTCTTTCCCACTGAATGCGGTGGGAAAGGGAGACAGCTTGGTGAATGCGCCACCTGCTCGCTTGTCACTAAGAGGTATGACTCTGCCGAACCCAAACAGCCACAATCTAAAACACTGCATATTTCAAAGCATCGTGCCTTGCTCATTGCTCTGTGTGCACAGCAGCCTCCATCTTAAGGGATTTCCTGGGCCATGAATGAGGGCTTGTTTCAGCCTGTTTCAGCCTCTCCCTAGTGTCCTGTCCAGGAGCATAGCCCTCCCCCAGGGCCCCAGATAGGAGATGAGAGCAAGATAAGATGGATAGATGTGGTGATATAACTGTGGCAGCAGAAGGTCACCTGATAAAAAAAAGTGATGACTGATAGAGCGCTGCTCCCGGATACTTACGTTTAGTCTGAAGTCGGGAGTTAACACCTGGTTGGCTCTCCTGTGTTACAGTACAAACTCAGGAATTAAAAAGGAAAGGCCTCATCCACCTGCTTCGGTTTGTGTTTTCCCCACAAAACAGCTTTTTTGTTGAAGTTATCAGCTGTTTTCGTCTTGAGTGTGTGTGTCTGTGTGCGTGTTTGAAGGTATGATGAATCACTGAAAAGCCTCACTGTATTGACACTTTTTTTAAACATAAAAAAACTTTCCAAGAAATAATTTTCTTGCAAATCTGAAGATCAGATTAGAGTAATTGAGCCTCTGTATATATATACTGAACACACACATATTGTTATGCTACTCTTATTGAGTTAAAGGCAACCTACGCCATATTTTATTTTAAAGAATACTCCGACGATTTTGGACCCACGCCCTATCCCTATCATTTACAAAGTGAGATAAGCTCATAAATACCTTTTTTGTGTCCGTTCGTCCAGTGCCTGGCTAACAGCTGTTAGCATCATAGTTAGCTTAGCTCAACTACAGCAGGTGAAGAGGAGACAGAGCCAGACTGAGAAAGTGGACAAAATACTCCTTCCAGTGGTCCAGGGGACGGCGTATTAGCACGCGAAGTAAATCCGAATGGTTATAAAACATTTTAAAATATGTGTTTTCTTTTCAATCCCTTAAAATAGCTTTTTGATACACACAGATCTGTACAAGCATAGTGCTCTACGGAAGGATATACCAGGCGCACAGCGGCTGAGTCTGCGCTTCTACTGCTGTGCTCCGGTATATCCTTCCGCGGAGCACTGCGCATGCGCAGGTCTGTGTGTATAAAACATTATTTTAATGAATTGAAATGGAAACACGTTTTTTTTTTTAAATGTTTTATAACCATTCGGATTTACTCCACGTGCTAATACGCCATCCCCTAGACCACTGGAAGGAGTATTTTGTCCACTTTCTCAGTCTGGCTCTGTCTCCTCTTCACCTGCCGTAGTTGAGCTAAGCTAACTACGATGCTAACAGCTGTTAGCCAGGCACTGGACGAACGGACACAAAAAAGGTATTTATGAGCTTATCTCACTCTGTAAATGATAGGGATAGGGCGTGGGTCCAAAATCTTCGGAGTATTCCTTTAAGGATTGTATTCCTACCTTTTTTCATTTTATACCAACTCTTAGACGTGCATCTGTCCGGAACAGCCCATTTCTGCCTCCTTAGTTCTTTTGTTGATAATTTCACATCTCAACAGAAGTAATTATGTTGAAAGGCTGTTTTTGTGTTTGTGCGTTGCGGTCTATACAACAATGAAAAGCACTAGGTATACTGATTATTGTATAGCTTCCCTGTACTACTAACATGCATTTAAAAAGGAGCATTCTTTTTCCTTCATTGCTTCAAATCTCCATTCTGATTCAATAAAGTGTGTTAGCTGCCATCTGCCTGAAGTAGATGGTGAAAATATGATGTTGCTGTATTTCATCAAGAGGCTACAGTCTCACACTTGGCTGCTTTTGGCAATAATTTTCAGTCAGAAGGCTACAACCTAAATGATTCAACCTTCTCTGGTCTGCTGCTTGTTTCTCAGCTGTTGAGTGAGCTAAAAAGCGTCAGCCCTATAGCTAGCTCGTGCTTTGGATCCTGCGAGGAAGATAAAATCTCCCCTGTGTCTCCTGACCGCGCTCGAAAAATGCTTGTGGATGAATATGACCTGGAGCTGATGCCAACTTCAGTGCTAACTCACTTTAGGTGGACATGCAATACTCCAGACATAAAAACTGTCAACACCTAAGTATCTAACCTTGTTGTCCACTTACTGAAGATGACAGGATAGCAGTAGCTAATGGAGCAGTGAAGCCTCTCCGAGAGTTGCAAGGCGGTGGGACCACTTGTAGGTGAAAAATGTAGTATTCCCATCCAATTAATCAACGAAAGAACGTCATATCATATTTAAGTCTGTGATTAATTCGAGTTCCTATATGGAAGAGTAGCATTACAAATCTTTAGTCCTTCATATAAAGCCAACTTGTGCACTTGGAATTCTTCGCTGATGATGTTACATGATGTTTGTCATTAAATGCTCATTTTACTGGGTTTAATTTGTACCTATATTCGCCGACACATTTTGACAGCTCATGTGTGGATTAATCCATAGGGTCGATTACAAAACACACTAAATAAATGACATTCTGCTGGGGATGTGTTGTCTGCCATTCACAGTGTTTTTAATAAGAGACTCCATTTGCTGTTTGACAAGCTGGCAGCGCAGTGGGATTATTTCCGACCACAGGATTTGTTTGTGTGTGTACATCGATATCCCGTCTGGGCTCACACCATTTTATGTCAAAACCAGCGCTGATGCAATTTAGTCCATGAGTCATTCGACGGAAAATTGGTTTATCAGGCACAGCTGAACGAATCTTTTGTTTTTACCTTCGCTCTGCTCTGGGACCTTGTGGTTAGAGGTGGGTTTTTTTTTCTTCTCCTTTGGGCTTCATAGGATCTACGTGATTAAATTTGTTCTACATAGGAGTGGATCGGTTTTCGTTTAGGCCGTGTATGAAATTCAGAAATGTCTCAGGAATAAAAAGTACTTGTGACTCACATCATGCTGTTCCTCGCTGTTAATTAAAGCGATACAGATTTGTTAATATTGCACGCAGTTTTTGACCTTCGCAGACGTTCATGTTCAGATCTCTGAGGGCTAATGAGAGACGGGAGAGTAGAGAGCTAGCAAGGACAGATATCAGTCACTTTCGCTGAGTGAGTGTATGTGTGTGTGTGTGTGTGTGTGTGTGTGTGTGTGTGTGTGTATGTGTGTGTGTGTGTATACACAGGAATATGGACGAAATTCTGTGTATATGTGTGAGTAAGAGAGTGAGGGTGTCTGAGAAGGGCAAAGCGGTATCAGTCACTGTCACTAACCACTGCAGTGTCTGGCTCTGGTCCACACGTACACACACACACACACACACACACACACACACACACACACACACACACACACAAACACACTTGGACACACAAACGGAGAGGTGTGAGATGCATAATTCATAGATGTAGTCAAAGGCAGACAAAAAGCCACAGTCTTCGAGGCGGTGCGCCCACCAGGACGCAGTTTGACATACACATGCACCAACACCGTGTCTTCATTGGACTGAAGAGTTGTTGCTAGCAGCCAGCCGACGGTCTATAGAGGGGTGAAGAGGAGGAAAAATTGGAGACAGAAAGACAGGAGGATTTTTCACTCAGCCCCTTCACTTCCCTCCTCTGCCTCAAGGCCCTCTCTTACAACTTCCTCTTCCTTTCTTTAAAAAAATTGTTCTGTCTAGACCAAAAGAGACAGTGCAGTAGAGATAAACTCCCCGAGCCTGCCAGTCGCTGCTTCCTGTTTCACGGCCCCTCTGTTTCCTCTGTACATTTTCTCGGGAGTACGTCTACAGAGACAAGTGCCTTTTGGTGGGAGCTGGTGCAAAGGATCTAAAGTTAAAAACAGGTTTTGGGCTGCACACCGCATTCATAATTCATGAAATGCAGATGACTAGCACACATAAGAAAGTAAGAAGCCATTTTTAGCCATTGATATTGCACTGTAAATCTTGAGGTGTGCTAGCACTGCATTTAAAAGACGTGAACTTACCTCTGTGGCGATGGGACCTGATTGTTTATGTTTGTGCGGTGCCACTTTCTCTTTTTCTTTTTTTTCCCCCGTCTCTGTCCCTCTCCCAGGGCACAGCTGTAAAAAGCTCAGCTCTTAAGGCTTTTATCTCTGTCTAAATCCAAACCAGGGTCCCATTATTTATTTATCTTCCACAGACCCGAAATATCCGCCAAGATCCGCCTGCCCTGGACAAGATGAGCCTCGGTTTTGCGGTGGGTCTCTGGGCAGAGCGGGCTCCCGCCGACACAAACAAACACACAAAAATAAATGCGCAAATAAGCACACAAGTGTTAGGAGGCACATACGCACACACCAATTCACATATAGGGTACACTATCAGTAAATGACTGGGGACCACGCTCAGCCATCCAGGTAATGCACCTGTACTGAGGCGCCTGATAAATCCTTGAATGCTGTAGTCTTATCTGCCCGGGCCAGACTCAAGAAAAAAGGCTCCGGTCTTTTTGTGCCCGCATCGCTGTCTGTCTGCCTGTCTGTCTAGCCGTCTGTTTGTGTCCGCCTCCCCATTCGCCTGCTGCAGCGCTTCAGTCTGCAGTCTGTCCTCCCTCCATTACTTCCGCCGTTGAAGTTGATAGGCTATAAACTCGACTCATTATGGATGATCTCTCGCTCCCTCCTTGCTCCTTCCCCTTTCCCTCGCTTTTTATTTCTCAAAATGTCAGGTGCCAGGTGCTGATGCAGGACTTCTAGGCTCACAAGGTGAAGTTGAACCAAATTCTGTCCCGAAAAGGGATTTGACTTGGAGAAAGGGTTTCTTCAGTTTTGACCACATACTTCCTGTCAGAATCAGTCATGTGGCCTGTTTATGATTTATATTGGGCACAATTTATCATTCAAGAATCAGCATTTTATTATAGAAACAAACTATTATGGGATAAGAGTCATCAACGTCTGTTTAAATTGAAAAACAGATAACTCAAAGGTGTCTGTGGGTGTAATAATGGGCACTGTCAACCGCACTTTGACCTATCAAGTTACAGTCACACACCATTGGTGAGCAGCTTGGGGTTTAATCTCTTGCCCATGATGGGAAAGAACTTCAATGCTAACTTTTTTAAAATACAAGAAATGCAAATTGTCATTTCAAACTGAGATATTATAAGTATTTTCCTCAAGGTAATTTAGAAATTATTCAAATTCATACTGTTTTCAAGCTGCAGATCAGGGTTTTGTAGATTAAGTTAACGTGGAATAAGCATACTCATGTCTCCAGAAAGCTGAGATCATGAATTGAATGAAGTGGTATCGAAGATGGACGAATAGATGGATCAGTTTTGTTGAACACGCCTTGCAGTATAATTAAACTTCTTAAAATACACTTTGCTCTGTAGTGAGATAACGGGATTTGAAGTTAGCTCATAGTCTTAATGGTTCAGGAGAAAAGCCACTCAACTGCGTAACCAGCTGTGCTCTGGACTCACGAATAAAGCCCAGACTATCAGGCTGGGTATTAATAAAAGTCTATTGTGGGGAAAAAATATTGAAAATACAAACTCTTTAGGGATCAGAATCATGTCTCGTGAGTGAAGAGCAGTATGGTGCAGTATTGGGGAAATTTGAACCTGTCATATGGCAGAAAGGAACCGTGGTTGAGTCAAGTCTTTGAGTTTTATGATCCTCATTGCTTGTTGATGTTATTGCTTTGCAAATCAGCCGAATTTATGCCGTTAGTTTTCTTGCACGCTAGTTAGATGTAGATTTATCCCCCTCAATCTGACGCCCCTCCGTGCTAGCCTGCTTTGACTTTCAGAAAGGATGCTGGAGTGCTTCGTTAGTTATTTTTGGCCATGTTACATAAAGAGTCTCTCTTTTTGTCTCTTCTCATGAAGTGGTATGATGTTGTGCACTTGGCAAGAAAAATAAAGCACAAAAGAAGTAATTGTGTTGTAGTGATATTTTGGGCCGCTTTTGTTCTGTTTCACTGCTTTTGATTGGTTATGAGATCATGATGAAACTTTGTAAAAGAACTACTACAACCTTGTGTCTGACGGCCGCGCTGTTGGGTTTGTGCTTTTGAGAGCATTCGAGAGGCCAGCCGAAGCAGACGAACCATCTGGGGCTGTGGAAGTTTTCCCAGTGGAGTGAGCCAATGCTTCATGCTGGTTGGTTGGACTGCATTATTTACCAGCCAGCCTGATGATTATGTTATGCATAAACAAATACGGCATGCACCTCACAGATCGCCGTCATGCTGCATTTTAAGAGGAAGGAAAAGGTACTGTGACTTTGAATTAATTTAGTGGAATATGGAATATGTAGTTACAGTTGTTTTATTCACCAGTTTAATTTATTGGACAAATATCAGACTCCAGCAAACTGATATGTTCATGTGTTAAAGAAGTAAAGGTTGAAACCAGCAAGTTTTAATTTCGGACTGTTCAATTAGCCAACGTAACCAATTACTGACAACACAGACATCACAACCACCTTTGGACATCATAGCATTTGATTCATAAATTAGACAATAAATCAGCACAATTAATGGACACTATTAGATTCAAATAGATGTCAAATTATTTTGTTGATTACCTGCTAATAGTACGACATATAGCAACATCTTCCTTGTTAAGTTGCAATTAAGAAACCTATAAAATTCAATTATAAATCAATCAAATCAATTATTTGGTTTTAATTTCTACTCTAAACCTATTAGGACTTCATTCCAGTCGTATTGTCAACATCATACATGCAGGAACCAGCCACACCTGAGCCTGTTAATCACCAAAATGGGTGAAGACCATGATGAGATTTTTTCCCCCCTTCTGTCATCACCTCTTTCTCCTTTATTTTATAATTGAATCTGTCTTTCAATTTGATTACTCTCTTCATGGGTTCAGTTTGTTCGGCGTCTCGGGTTCACCCTGTTGTGTTAGATTAGTTTTTCTTTCTCTGCAGCCGGGCCCGTTGACTCAGTTATTACTCTGGAGGAGGGAAAGAGTTCAGCAGCAAAGTCTAGAGAGGTGAGAGTAAGGGCAAAAAGCAGAGAGGTGGGAAGGAGAAGATGGAGGTGGAAGAGAGGAGAGAGAGAGAGAGAGAGGTGCGTAACAGAGGAGACCACAGGGATATGCATCATACCTGAGAGGAGCGGCGGACCAGAGGATGAAATAAATGAGGGAAGGCGCATGGCGAGGAGTGGAGGGTGCTCCCTCCTCCTCCCTCCTGTTGTCCTCTGGGCTTTGGATAGATTGCTTCCTCTCTGACTTGGAAATCAAGGTGGGGAAAGATGAAGAACGTGACCACAGCCGGAGGGAGGCTTGGTCAGCAGAGAAGACACTCAGGTGTTAATTTGCACGTCGTTTCACACCTCCAGCGTTCCAGCAGAGCGCCAGAGAGCTGCAGACCTCGCGAGATGATAGCCCTGTCACCTTCGATCAGCCCTAGCCATCGCATAAACCACCCCTGCCATCTATAAGTCTCCGCCGCAGGCATTTGGATCCCCAGCCCACTCCTTCTTCTGTTCCCTCTCTCTCACACAGTCAGCCAAGATACCTCTCGACGTCAGTAACAGGCGGCTGAACGTTCCTATACGGGCCCCTTGTCCAAAAATGTGCCAAATGTAATAAAAGTGTGATAGCGCTTGGCTCGACGTCCGGACCTGGCACCAGAGCCTCCACAAGGAAATGATGTTTCCGAGTTAAATTGGTTTCCTGGCATGTGATAAGTTGGGGTGAATTTTTAATCCATGACCTCATGAAAATATGTCAGTCTCCCAGCTGCTATCGTTTCTCCCGCCCCGCCGCCTCCCTCTCCCTCCCTGCTCCCATCTGCTTCACGGCCCTGTGTCTTTTCTTCTGGCAGCGCTGTTCTTAAAAAAGTAAAAGATAGCAGGTGTGGGACACCTTTGCTCCTCAACCAATTACCTCACCGGTGTATGAGCGTTCCCAACCTCCACCCCCTTCCCACTCCGTCCCCGCCGCTCCCACCAACTCACCTCCTCCCACACCTTTCTTGTTTTCATCTCTTCCCTTCATCCCTGCAGCTCACCAATTATAGCAACAATGGGCAGCTGACGGTACTCCCACAGGCAGACTCATGCATGCTGGATGCATGCAGCTGACTGACGGGACACAGGCCGTTCTCCTGCCGCCAGCCCATAACCTGAGCAGGTCCGATAGCACGGGGTGACTGGATTTACCTGGTTGGCCACTCATCGTGCCTCATACGTGGTAGCTGGCCCCCGTCCCGCCCGACACATTTCATTTCCTCTCAGGTGGACGTGCTGAGAGGCTCATGAGCAGATGAACAAGACAGGGTTTTGCTGCTGAAAGGTGTGTGGTTTTGTTTAAAAGTTTTAAACCTCTCCACACGTGTGTAAATTTGGGTTGAAATGGGGTGAGATGTATTGGTTATGTTCTATGAATACAAGACAAATTCCTAAATTATTCAATTTTTCACTGGATTAACTCATCATTGAAACAATGAATGAGTTAAGACTGAGTCCTGTAAGCAGCCGCTTCAGTCGCTTTAACCATTGTTTCACAACTTCTAAATTTTAAGGCACTGAGAATTTAAAACTTCCCAAGACTTTCAATTTCCAAACCTAATTTCCTAACTTGCTGATTGATGAGATCCATTTGCAGGTCATGCCCCTCTGAGCTTCGAGATCAACTACAATTAAGTGCACTGCACTTAGGAAATAAGGTCTTTAAGTGACTTGCAAGATCTTGCAAGATCTCTATGACCGGCGCTTTCATTCAGACCGGCGCTTTCATTCAGAAGATCAGCAACTTTATTTATTTTTTTCTTTGTTCTTGTTTAATATATCTGTTCCTGTCACATCGAAGGAATCCTTTTAATCATTCTTTCTGATTGGTTTTCAATGTTTTTCCTTCTGATCTTTGTAATATAATGCAGAAAAGTATGTATGATATAGCCTATCAGTTGCAGACATTCCCACAGAAGAATTAATTGGCCCAAAGCTACTCACATTAACTGAGGAACGTTATCTGTTTAAGGTCCCTGTTGATGAAGGTCTCTCGTGGAAAAATCGATGATTCAAAATAAATTGTGTTGCATAGCAAAAGTAGTTTGGGGACTTTTGTTTCTCTAGACTATAAAAACTATTCTACAAAACATTTGCATATTCTAACCCTTCCGCTATGAAGATTTGTTACTTTTCTCAATTTTATGAAGCTATAAACCTAATATTTATTACAAAATTACCAGTTACGGGGTTTTACAACAACCATAGTCACAGCAGATTATAATGCACCTCAAGCTAGTAATGTGAGAACTAAATCTCTCTATAAAGGTAAATGTGTTTTTTTCCCAACAGAACGGGGCAGTGAATCTTGGCAAAGTTTGAAACCACAAGTCTATTATCTGAAACGATTTCACAGCGTAGCCGAGTCTGTCTGTGCCTGCCAGCTTTCTATTTCCTGCTATCTGATGTGTAGAAATTCAAGACACTTGAGTGAGTGTGCGGAAATGTTTTGTAATCTTAGTTTTTTTTTTTTATTATTATTGTGTCAAAAGGGGAAAAGATCTTTATCAGTCAAATATCATGGCAGGAGATTATGGAACAGTACATTAAATGATAATGTGAAGACAGAAGCAGAAGAATAAATCGAATTTTGCCACGGGAAGATAAGCGTTTTTGAAAGAAGACTAAATTGTGATTTACAGTGAATTCGATTTTCAGTGCTTCTCTTTTCTACGTCATTGCATGGTTGAGCCTGGCAGTTGTCAAGCCGCCATATTTGCTTATCCTCCTCCGCCGAGATATCCAGTTGGTCCCTCGGCAGTCTCACAGATTATTAAGCTAAGGAGGAGAGTGAGGCTTAGTTGCATTTGACTGTCAGTCTCCTCCTGTGTACAATCACCTTCTCTGCCTACTGCCACATAGAGAGAGTGCTGCTGGGAAGGCGTTGCAGGGGCCTGCCATTTAACAAAAATTAATCCTGACGTGCACAGCTACGGGGGAGGCGGCAGCAGCAGGGGAAAATTGGACCAAATCCACCCATTCATCATCAGACGTCTTGACAGTGACATGCGCAGGAGAGTCCGGTCAACATGCTACACGAGCCGCCACACACTCACACGTACGAGCGCGGGCGTCCTCCTGCCTCCCTCCGCTCTCGGCCTATCAGGCGCCGATCGCTGAGAAGCCAATCAGGAGCCGGGATCTCTGCTGGAGACGTTAGAGGCTGAGGAGAAGGGACTGTGTCAAAGTCGTACACTGGGAGGCGAGGCTGCATTAAAATTCATACCGTGCCAAAGCACCAGACGGAATGCTGATCAGGCTACAGGTCCCATCCTGCAGTGAAGCAAGAGAGCGGCCTCACCTAGACAGCCACGCTGGCTTTCCCTGCATATATATTTAAAATAAACATAAAGTACATAGTAGTAAAGAAGATCAGTGTGCAATGAAATGAAGAATACAGTCAGATTGAGAAGAGGAGGGAGACAGAAAATATGCATTATACAAGGCTGTTGTGTCTCTGATGTGGGGCTGGAGGAGAGTGAGAGAATATCTGTTTATGACAGTGTGTGTGGGCAGATGTGGTCATGTAACCATATGCCGTTGCTATTTTTCACTCTGTACATTATGTTTGTGCTGCTGTAAGTGTGTAAACCACTTGTATATGCACAATGCCGAGGCGCAGGTAGCTCCTCTCGTCTTTCTCCCTCTGTGCTTTATGGGTGACTACAGAGGATGGAGAACATGGTGAATGACAATGCCAAAAACGTAGAAAGTCAGTACTTCAGATTTCTGACTTTGGTTTTGTCTTGGTGGAGGCTTTATATTTGATTTCAGTCCAAGACATATCATGAAAGTTTCCCATATCCTCATAGTAATTGTCTCCAACATGAGGATTTATTTGCACTTTGTTACATATCAGAGTCACAGTTATAAACAAAAAGAAAAACTTTAAAAAAAACTAAGAGTTGTGCTTTGTGGTGTCAGGGACAGTGCACACTGGATTGCATGGCTTTAGGGAAACTGGAATCAGTTCTGGTTCTGTAGATATATCCCTCTGATTTAATGCAGGAAAAGGTCATACAGTACATGAAGAGGTGTGGAAGTGAAGAAATGCTATAAATGTTGTAAAAATACTAAAACACTACATTATAATGTATAATTATGAAAATGTTGAATCAGTGACTAAGGAATATTGTGAGTAAAAAACTAACAATAACATGGGAAATGTCATATAAATCATTGCTAAACTACAAAAATTTCAGAATTTCATGAATACATCTTACCAGATAGTTTAGTCTCACATCAGCATGTACTCTCTGGATGAAACTGTCCTGCTTTGTAACTACATTCCTTTACATGTAGGTCAGTTTTACACATACTTGAACCTCTTTTTTTTTTTTTTTTTAATATCCACAACTCCGCATGGGATATGTTTGGGTGCATGTTAAATCACCGTCAATCCCGATTTGACTGGAATTTAGATTAAAGTGACCTTAATCTCTCACCTGACTCGACCCAGATCTCGCTGTGACGTCAGAGAAAGACAGAAAGAGAGGGAAAGCTGGAGTTACCCAACGCTAGATCTGATTTAATGTGCTAACGCCGTGACATTCAGTGGAGACAAGAGAATAAGTCAGTTAACTTATGACCTGCCCGGATTAGGCAGTGCACAATAAAACAGTACTGGGGAAGGCAGGGAGAAAATCCTACTTCCTCTTGTTGTGTTTTTTTGGGTTTGTTTTTTTTTGTTTTTTTTTTTTTTTGTTTCCGTCCCGCTAATTCCATTTAAATTCTTCAGTCTTCCACCGGATGAAACGTGTCTCTGCGGATGCAAAGTAAATGTCTCCGCCAGTGCACTCCACTACGAGTCTGACTGGCAGCCGAAATGATGCTCCATGTTTACTTTCATACATGAGGCAGCTGTGAATACATTTAGGGCGCGCATAATAAGCCTCATTTTTCAAAAGCTCAGGAGCGGGTGTGTGTGTGTGTGTGTGTGCTTACTTTCACATAAAATGGCTGAAATCCAGCCATCTTTGCTTAGACTAAGATAAATTGGACACAGCCCGCTCTTCTTCTGCTGAACAATACTGCCAGTGGGGCCTTCGCCAAGCCAATGCATCACCTCACGGAGAGACAAACAAGCCACATGTCCAGGCGCACACACCGAACCAA
Organism: Salarias fasciatus; assembly: GCF_902148845.1. Lineage (NCBI taxonomy): Eukaryota > Metazoa > Chordata > Actinopteri > Blenniiformes > Blenniidae > Salarias > Salarias fasciatus. The sequence continues at coordinate 19,276,005 of NC_043749.1, forward strand.
CAAGTGGACTCATGCGTTGAGTCAGCTCCCGAAGAATCAACATCCAGCGCTGTGGCATTTCCCCTTGAAGTCAGTCCAGAGAGAAAGAGCAACATGGCAGCGTGACACCATGTAGAGAGCGAGAGAGAGAGAGAGAGAGAGCAACAATAACTGTGACCGTCCCCACCTCAGCACCGTGTGAGCAGGATCAATAAAACAAAGTCAAATAGTTCTCACCAAGTAGTCCTCGGTGGCTCTGTTCAAAGAGATGCTGGGAAATTGTCCGAGTGAGAGCAGTAGACCGGGCTTCCACTCATTTAGACCAAAAAATGATGTTTACACTCAAACAGTGGAAGTGTCCTCAGTCCTGGAGCAGCTCGCACCAACAGTAGGCAGAGAGGCTCTGTAAGATAGACTGCAGAGGGAGCGCAGTATTCCCAAACAATTTCTGAAATCTGTCTTTCTGACAGCACACCAAATGTGGGATGAGGCCTCTATTATTCATTTCTGAAATTTAATTCTCAGAGGCGAGTCCCCACCATCAAGTCTGTATTCAACGTGACCCATTTTGATAATCCATTAATCATTTGAATCGCTCAATTTTTGTGCATTCCCAGCGTCACCTTCATGAAGATTTGTTTTATTTTGCGAGGTGAACTGTTTGAATTACTGTTCAGATAAAACAAGCTCTTTACAGAAGACAACTTAAACTGAAGGAAATTTCAAAATGTAAGAGTAATCATTAGCTGAGGCTCTGCTATTGATCAGATTATATGTTATAATATTTTTCCATTTCTTGTCATGATAAATGTTAGGAGGGGTAACACTTTGGATAAGAAAATCAAGTGTGTTTTCACAGCAAACCATTTTTGGTCAACCCTCTTGATCACTGGCATTGAGCGTGGTGCAGCTAGGTTTATTTGAAGATGGCATTTGCACTTTGGTGTGGATCAGCAGCCTAACGGCCGAGGCAGTCAGGTTGCTTCAGTCAAACACTGGAGCTCTGTTAGAAAAACAGTCACTCCACAGCGATTGTGCATGGTTCCTGGAGCACATCGCCAGAGATCAGACTCCAGCCAAACTGAAGTCCAACCAACATTCAATCACCGCCTCACTGATATTGTGTCATATTCCTTCATGAGCATGCCACACCTTGTTAATTCAGCAGTACGTATGCTGTGCTTAGTTGCCAAATGCGTCGCAGAAATCTTATAATGGTTTTTTATCCCTCCGTGTAACAGCAGCACATTAATGCCCCAAGTATTTGTGCATGATAGATCAAGGAGCATTACACAGTTAATAAAATGGGAAGCAATAATGTGGGAAAAGAAAATGTGGTTTTAACGATCTGTACGAAGGAGCCGCATTAAAGTCCCACTCGCTATTTCGCCGTGCTCAGTATCCATGGAGACATGTAGTTCAGCCAGTTGGTGTTGCCTTTAGACAATAGGTGAAAATGTAGGTGTGAATGTGGACTGAACTGACTACAATGCATCACTTTACATTTCAGTCTGCACCATACGTTCCTTCCCGTCTGCTCTAGCAGCAATGTGAACGTTGTTATTGTAGCTGTTTCTCAGCTGGCGACTGCAGGGGGATGCGAAACTGACATGACTGACATGCCTGAATATTACACCTGAAGTTTTGACCTCATTTTATTGTCAAAAAAGCCTAAATGTTCAATGGACCAGTTTTTTGTCTGCATAAACATCACTTTAAAATGTGAATCACACACCACAGAAAAAGAGAAAAGGAAACCAACTCCTCAATCCGGCTTACAAGTGGTATAGTTTTAAAATGTGTTACAGACCTTGAGAATGTGTGACAGTTTTAGAATGTTTGGTATTGTAGAGTGATGGTTCTGGCTTGTATTTAAACATTAGAAAGGTCACAGTGAACCTATCAAGCTAAAGTGTCATTATGTATTCATTTGGTGCATTAGCTTGATACTCAAGTGTGTGTGATTTCTGATGTATGCATAGTGAACTGACCGTGTAAGCTGTCAAATCTTAAGAAATGTGAGATGTGGTGTTTTTGTTTGCCGGAGGATTTGAAAGCATTGAGCAGTAAAGCTCTGGATTTTGACCATAGATAGGGGGAGGCTTTGATAGTGAGAGCCATTGTTGGACAGATCCCATCAGATTGAGGAGGATAAGCTGCTTGGGGGATGCAGTCAGAGCAACAACTCTTGGGGGGGCTATAATTTTCCCCCCAAAGAAAAAAGAGCGTATCTGTCCTTCCTTTGATAATACAGCTTTGATTAATAGATGATTGAGAAAAAAAAAGTGCCACGTGGAGATAAATAATCAGATAAAATTGCTGTCTTTGGACTGTTGGAATACCAGCACACAACCAAGCGTGTTTGTTTTAATGTTAATGTTAATTAGGGTATAATAAGTTTGCAGATTAGGATGAAGCCCTTAGCCATGATGGTTGAGGGGCGAGGAAATAAGTTTTCGACAATGAACAGATCCCACAAGTCATTTGATTAAAGCATGTGTGCACTTCACCTGCACTGAGACGACCAAACGTCTTTATCCAATCTTACATGCCTAATTTATTCAACTCAAGGTAATGGGAAGCTGAAGTCGATCCCAGCTGACGATGGGTGGCCGCCAACAGGACAGGTTGGTCCAGTTGGCCTGTCCAACACAGATCAAACACACTCCGACCACCGGTCGCCCTCATGCATCTTTTGACTGTCAGAGGAGACTGGAGAAAAGTGATACTGGCAAAGAAGGAACATGCAATAAAAGCCCTCAACGGCCCGGAGCCGAATCAAGGAGAGTCTCACTCAGGAGGGAGTGCTAACCACATTGTGTAGATCATTAAACTTTGATCTAAAAAATGTTTTATTGACTGAATAACTCAAGCTGTATGGCAGAATTAACAACACCAAAGACATTTAGCAACTGTGAACCCAGCCGGTGTAGCGGCAGTACCTCACATGTGTAACGTCGCGTCTTCTGTAATTTGTCAGCTGTCACGTGTGAATGCTTTCCCATTGAAGCAGTGCACTTTAATTACCTTTATGTATTCAGAAAATCTTATTGAGATCACGGATCCCCTTTACAAGACAACCACTAACTGCATAAATGCAAAAATCAGAATGACTCAGTGGTGTAAAACGATCACACAGAGACGCTATGATGGAAACAATCAGTGAAATTAAAGTACAAATGAGCAAGCGTTCCCCTTCCAAAACATATGCTGTGAATGCGTGTTTATTTAGGAGACCGGAATCAAACAGGAACAACTGATCAGGTAATTGATCAGTGAGATGACTTCAACACCCATTGAGACACCTAAGGGATTTTGTGAAGTGCTTTTTCGCACTGGAAGTGTTATCCACATATCTGTGCCCCTACCATTGACTGTGTATAAAAACCCTACACATTCATGTACTTATTCACACATTGTCATACGCAATTATGCACTTTTTGCACTCATTTACGTACTTAAACACCTCCCTACTTAGTATCCTAGTAACCCCAGGATTACTATTGCAACAACACATCATCAGTAGAGTAAAACTAGCCTGTCTCACGACGGTCTAAACCCAGTTCACGTTCCCTGTTAGTGGGTGAACAATCCACCAGATTCATATTAACTTACTTTCAAACTTTTCTACACACTTCCTTATGAAGTTAATTACAGCCTCACTGATTTATGCACTTTTAACATATTTACACATGTATTTTTAATGACGGAAACCAAGCACTAACACTTTAGAATTAAAAAAAAAAAAAGTTAAATGTAGCTTTTCCTTTAAATCACACAATTCTAGGATTGAGGATGTCTATGTAAAAATGTGCCAAAATTGAAGTAACTTACCATATAAATATCTATTTGTCTGCAATCACCGTGTATACTTTATATTTCTTTCTGCAGCTCCTCATCTGTGTTCGTAGATGTTTATCTAATCTCTGCTGTGTACAACAAGACGGGTATTATTTGTCTCAGGCGGTGCGCGGAGCTGGAGCATCCTCACGCAGGCTGTAAAAATGAAAATGAAACAACTTAATAATCCACATAGAAACCCTCTGACGGATGCTACGCAAAGGCTTTTACAGGGCGTCCCTTTTAACAGCTGCGCACATTTTAACCCGGGGGTCAAACTCGGATGAACCCGGAGTGCAGCAGAAGCTTCTGCATTGTGCTGTCAGAGATCGGCCGTTGTGCCTCCTCCTCCTCCTCCTCCTCCTCCTCCTCCTCCTCTCCCTTCACGGGTGCCCATTTCAGCTCTGGCTGCCTCCTCTTTGTCTGCCCGAGCCCGTATCTTGCTACCTGTCACTATTCACTTTCGTCCCATCTATCTGTGTCTCTCCCCATCTTCTCATCTGCGCCCTTATTGTCTTGCTTTTCCATCTCTTTGTGTTAACCGCTCAGCTGCCTTTTTCTCCGCTTTCTCGCCGGGATCCTTTTGTGCCCTCTGGATCTTCATGCTCGGCCCCTTTCCCTGTCGCTCTCCTGTCGGAGTGGCCCCTATTGCGCTGTCTCTCTCGAGCGGAGTGCCGGCTGTTCGCGGTGCCCCGACGTCATGGCACATGGCTGCAGCATCCTTCGCTATAAATAACCTGGTCTCGCAGTCCAAGACAGGACTGGGAGCCAGAGGGAGAGCAATCTGCTGTCTCCTTCAAGAGACGCTCGGAGGGGAAGGTGCAAATGAGACTTACTCTGCGCTAACTTTACACCGAGACCTCAGCTGTACTTAGAGTTTAAAGTGATTCTGAATTGATTCACTTTTTCTGAATAGGAGGGGACGTCTGGTGGGGATGCAGTTCAAGTGCTGAGGCAAATGAAAGGTTAAGTCTCCAGATATAAACTGCACACAGTGTGCTCCTTGAATTCACATGCAGCTCTGGCGGGACGGGTCGCTGGGGTCAGAGCTGTCATAATGAGCACCGGGCATGGTTCGTCACCCTTCTTATCTCTGTGGTGCTTTTGCGGGTCGTCCATTTAAAGTCCCGATGTTAGCCATTAGTCCGCAGCGTCGGTCACTTTCAAAGGTTTGACTGATGACGGCGATGCGTCACAGTGGAGAGACTGATTTATGTTCCTCACTGGGATTCAGTTCTTGATACACATGCACATCTGGTTGTTTGATCTGAACAAAAACAACAAAGGGGGTGAAATTAAGCTTTTTTTTGTGCCTACATTTATTATGTCTCAATTATTTTTGCGTAGAAAAGCACTACAGCATAGTAGCTTGTTTTCTCTTTCTATCTCTGTAAGTGTATCTCCGTAATCACTAAAAGACCATTCATGACTCTACAGTATACACACTTTAAGACTGCTCCATTAATGATTTAATGGTGCTGTTAATGCTTGCTTTTCATTTATGGAACATATTAATCATATCTGATCCTTTGTGTAACGATGACGCATGAATTACGGGACCTTTTCTGAGCTACTTAGCAACAAACCTGCCAGCTTGTATGATTTATCAATTGAGATCATTTTGCTCAAATGAAAATCCTGTTTTTGGTCCTGCAGCTGATGCTGCTTCTAACTCAATGCAGTTTCCTGCAGCAAAAAAAGAACAAAGATAATGGATGCAAAGTTGCATCACAGTCAAAGCCGTGCACCAACAGTGTGGCGAGTCAAGATTGTCATTTTTTCACATTTAATAGTATGAATATTAATAACTTTATTTATAGAGGAGCTTGAAAATACAGTTTGCAAAGAATTCTTTCCAAGAGAAAACAAAACAATCACACAGGTGAAGCAAAAATAAATTCATGGAAGTTCAAATAAACTCACACACTTATTAAAACCAACAAATGACAGGCGTGGGAGAAAAAAAACAAATCAAGTCAGATCAAAGCTTATAAAACCATTAGATCTATAACTACATCATTATTTTTATGATTACATCTGATAAGCACAGGGATGTGCACCAACACGGTTGGTAGATGAGGTAAAGACAGAAAATGCTGCTGATATCACGAGTTGTGAAGTGTGATCTTGTGTCTCAGGTCTACAGAAGTGAAAGATTTACTCAGGATTCAAACCTGTGACAACAAATGTTCACCGTGTCCACAGTGCCAGCATGGTCGTCTCATGTAAATAGACATTTTATGTTTTTATTACCAGCACACAAGGAAATGTGCAAGAGATTAAAAATCAGCCGTAAGGTGCTCAGGAATGATCAAAAGTGAGAATAGAAGCATTGATTTAAAAGAACACCTGGATCTGTAGATGATGGTACAATCACGCATCGATAAATAATTACAAATAAGATCCGGTGTTTCTGAAATATTTTTCAGTGTCCAAAGTCTAGTTAGAAATCAATGAGCTTGTTTTAGAAGAGGACTCCATAAACCTGCCAAATGCTGGCTGATGCCCTTTCACTGCTGTTTGTTTTTAAGGATTTGCCTGTGTTGGAGACCGGCCCTGTATCCGGGCCTGTGAACTCACAGACAGATGCTTCTCGATAGAGTCATGATGCCTTCAGCAAGCTGTCATGTAAATAACATCATGCTGCTTCTCCCGCTCGGTGTTTTCAGGGTGAGAAGGCTGCAGAGGTTTGCACCTTTCTTACTGTTCAACTTAGGACTCGTTCACACTTATAACTTGGTGAAATGTTCCTGTTTGTGTTCCGTACATTCTATTAAGTTTTATTTTCATAACAGCAGTTACAACAGAGTTCACGTCACTGTCAGGTCAAAAGCTAAGAAAGACATTAAAAAAAAGGCATATTTGGTAAAGGTGTGAGACACATATCCTAAACCTCTAGCTCCACTCTCAGAGAGGTAAATAAGCTATAAACCGAGACCATCTTAATTACAAAATGAACCAGTCCACACTATCAGCTTTCTGTAATTCTTGGTAAAGATTGTGTTCCCCCCATGACCAGAAAACTGTGAGCTGGTTCTACAAGAATAGCCAGATAGCTGAAGACTTTGCCTCTTCTGTACTTTTAGAAATTCTCGGAATCCCCACTAAGAAGCACTCAGATTGAAGAGTTTTGCTGAGAAGATATGTCATTTAACATATGATGGTGACTTGTTAAGACCTTTGTATGTTAGGAGAAGTGTTTCTGAAAGCCATGACCATTGCACACACTGTGATTGTACTCTCCACGGCCTGCCTCATTCAGCGCAGTCTGGAACTTAATGAATGCCTGTGTGTATGTTTCTTCCAGGTGACAGTAATCCCAAGGAGAGCAGTCCGTTCATCAACAGCAGTGAAGCTGCCGCAGAGAAGAGCCAGCAATATGAGGACAAGCACATGGCCTTGTTTGCGGTACAACCCAATACTCTGCGCACACACACACACACACACACACACACGCTTGCGCACAATCAGCCATGATGATAAGAAGCAGGATGCACTCATTCCCGCAATTCACTGATTGAATGGGGGCTCTGACATCGATTAATGAGGGTAATTACTATGTGAAGGGCATGTGGGAACCTCAGGTTAATGCAAGCAAATCTCGCTCTTTACGAGAAAAGAACTCCTATAAGGCAGTTTGACTCAGCTCTGCACAAATGTATTTACAGATGAAGTAAAAAAAAAAAAAAAAAAAAAATTGCAGCATTTCATTACGTTATGCTTTTTTTTGTTCCATACTGGTGGAAGTTAGTTGACAGAAGGACAGCGGATTGCCTCAAATGACCACTCACCTCCAGTCGTCTGTGGCAGCAGTCACCAAGTGTTAAACAGTTCACCAGCAACGAAGGAAATGCTGACCGCCGCCTCTCTGTCCCTGCAGGAGGAGATGGACACCAGCCCCATGGTGTCGTCTCTCCTCGGCAGCCTGGCCAACTACTCCAACCTGCCCCAAGGGAGCAAGGAGCACGAGGAGGCCGAGAACAACGAGGCCGAGTCATCGCGCAAGAAACCCGTCAAGGTATTCATTCAGAATCAACAGCATGAAAGAACCAATGAAACATTATAATTATTAAAACTAAAGGGAGGAGGTTGAAGTGCCAGCTTTATACTCAAGCTGCTTTTCTTCACGTTTTTATTAATTTAAATCATTTTCACATAATGTTACATATATTTACAGTTAACATGGTCTCACATCATTTATGATTACATAACATTTTTAAATGATTCACAGTCCTCTTCTTTTCCAAGTTCCTTATTTTAATGTTTCCCACACCTGTTTAAGTTTGCCCTTTTGTACAGCTTTTGTTTTTAAAGGTTTACAATTGACATTTTTTAAGCTCATCTGCCAACCTGCCCCACAAATCCACCCCACACACTGAAATACACATCCGGGGATCTGATGTGTTTCATGTTACACATCACAATCCAGAGATCCAGCTGTTTTTTAAGTTATAATACTCCTTCAATTAGGATTAAATAGATCAATCACTACCAAAGATTTATGCTTGACATAAAATCACACCGCTAGTTCCTCAAAGCACAATTTTCAATTGTTTTTGAATGTGCTCCAGTTTAACACTTGCCAGTCATTGTGTGTTGCTAATATGTTGCTAATATGAATCCCTGGTTCATGTTACTGGGTTGCACCCTACATACCTCTTACTAATGAGTTCCTTCCACTTCCTCACCTGGTGTTTTCTGCTGTTGAGTGTTGAGATGCCGACAGGAATGGTTTGGATTTTGAGGCCCTTTTTTTTCCGCACTTGATGGACAGACATGCAGCTACATTATTAATCCCGTGGGGAAACTGCTTTCGGCCACACGGTGAGATGTGACACAGCACAGTATAAATTCGATCCTGCAAACAGTGAAGGAAGTTATTCCAAATTACTGTGACTGACAGGCTGCTGGAGAGATGACCGATCCGTGTGTTAGCGTTTTTCAACTTCAGCCTTGGCCATGTGAGGTAACGCACATTTCAGACGTTGAGAAGCTGCAGCGGTGACAGGCTGACAGCTTTTTTTTGTGACCTTCGACCCCGCCTGTCTTTCCAGGTGTCCAATTAGCCTGATCCCTCCCCTATATGTAAGATTTTTCGTCATATGTCTCAGCTCCTTTTCTCCCCTACTGGCCTGCTTCACATTGGCTCAGGTAATTCCTGGTTTTTTTTGTTTTTTTTTTTATCCTTGAATCAAATCACTGATGATGACCTCCGAGGTCAGCTCAGGTCCTATATCTGATACTTGTCTTCACTGTAGCTCCAGATGAGTCTAGCAGAAATACAGTGAGACCTCAGAGACAGATGGTTTAACAATACAAACTCATGAGTGCGGCATAAACTGTGTGAAAAATTGCCAAATCTTAAGAGAAAACAGAAACACACACTATAAAATGAGGATCTATAAGTGTAGGACACTGATGAAACAATCATGCAAGGATTCATTTCGACTGGATCGGAGAACGCCACAACCCTGAATCGTATAAAGCGATGTAGAGGATGGACGTATTGAACATCAAGCTAGGAGTGTCATTCGAAACTTAAATTAGCATTCAGGCCGAAGTGACGCTTTGCAGCAGAAACCCTGACAGCATAGCTCAGGAGAATTTCACATTTTGAAGGTCATCCCACTCAATATCAAAATATAACAGTTTGCTTCCGCTGTTTCCCAGCCATGCAAATACATTTGCTTTTATTTGCACAACTCATATATTTGGAGGAGCCTCTCGAACATATTTGCCTCCAACTCATCACAACTCAAATTACTTTTGAGAGCATCTGCAGAAGCTTTCCTCTCTGGAAGCAAATTGTGGGTTTATTAAGATAATCTACAGGCATCAGTGAGGACACTTTTCACTTGAATTTCTTGCTATAAAATAAATTGCACCCGTGAAAAATGGCGAGACCTGCTTACTATCAAGTGGAACAGGGACATTATGTCTGAAAAACAAATGTAATTTAGGTGAGCTAGCTTCAAACTGGTAGTAAAGCTGCTTTCTATTATGTCCTGAGTGTACAAATACAGCCGGTAGCAGCTTTAGGCGACAACAGTGTACACAGGGGAGTTGGGCTTCAGCTCAGCGTGGGATTGGTCGGCGGTGGTGTATTACCCCAGCGGTCCCAGATGCAAGGTGTATTTGTCCAGCTCCCCTCAGTTCAGCTTACGCAGGGAGTCAGCCTAATCTCCCCACTGTCACCCCAACCTCTTCAAGACTTTAATTAGTCTGCACGCTACACCAAGCGGCTGCTTCTCCAATCAGCAGCCCATTCCACAGGCAATCTCTCCATCGCCATGAGAGGCTTTTCATTAAGGCAGCCTGTGGCGTTTTATCGCTCACACAGCGACCCCTTTCCCCCCCTCTCGCTCTCCTCCCGATCACCTTCTCTCTCTATTTCTCACTCCACTCTCCAACTCCTTCATCATCGGCCCCTCGAGTCAGCGAGTGAGGGAGTTGTGACGGAGGCAGCGAGCCAGCTTTCTTTGTCGCAGTGTGAAAACCAAGATTAGAGATTTGGTCCGCGTGTGACAAGAGGCAGAAGACGAGAGGTCACAGGGTTAGGGTGGAAACATCGCAGTTTTTTTTTTCTTTATTGCCAGCCGGTTTTTCCTCTCTAACACCAACCCGTTCAGCTGCGGCGGATTTCACATGAACCATATCGTTCATCAGGACATCTTTCAAAGCAGCCGAAACAAATCTGTCAAGTTATCAGCGGATCAGACCACCATTTGCATGGGAAATTATTCAGCTAAGCAATAAAATATCCAATCATGATGATTGCAGCACTTGACTGGTTTAATACAAAAGAAGTTAAAGTAACATTGCTCTAATCTGCTGATTCTCAAAGTGCGGCGCAGGCCTCTTTCAGGGCCAGCTGATAGCTCAATGTGGCCACAGAAACAGGAGAAATCTGCGTCACATACAGCACGATTGTTTCTGTTCATTTTTTGTGATCAATCAATATTTCAAGACAACAAGCGCAGATTAAACGTTCCATTGCTTTATTAAATCACACTATTTTACTACTGGATATTCTGCAGATGAAATGGAGACTAATTTAAATTCTAGTCGTGCAGATGATGAGTGAAGACCTATTTATTGCCTGTGGATGTCAAACAATCTTAAATGTAATCAGTATTTGGAAATCCAATGCTCAGCACTATTTCACATGAGGCAACCAGTGTGGCAGTTATTTATCCAATTCTTTCTTTTTGTGCATCTTCCCAGTTTGTTCTCCTGCTTGTATAAATAAAGACAGACAGGTTTAAAAAAAAAAAAAAAAAAAAAAATTAAAATTTAAAAAGGGACCGGATTCCAGATTAAAAATCACAGCAAAAGTTTATTTTAGACAGTTCACAAAAAGAAAACAAGAAATAAAGGGCTTGTCTCTGTAGGAAAAATAAATAAGTGAAACAATAAAATTATGCATATGCTGTATATACAGGAATACTCGCCAAACAACCAATCTGTAAGTTAAGCCTGAATTCACACACAAATGCCCACCTGCCTTTTCCATAATACGTTATTCAGTGCAACTTCTCTGCTCTTAATTCTTCCACTTCCAGACATTTAAATTAAACTAGATTTTAATCTTTGAGATAATTGTTCACAGTGGTGTAAAGTATTAAATCAAGAGGCTTCCTGGCTACATTCATGGTTCAGAGTATTTTTTATATAGATCGATGATCTTGTTTAATTGATGCATTTATCCTGCATTTCTATGCCGCATTCATACTTGTTTGTAAAGAGAATGCATAAGACTTCTTCTTTTTCCACTCTCAATGTTAATATGTTGGAGGACAAGTTCCCCTCTGGGTTACATTGTTCTCTTCAACATATACCGTACTCCTTCAATGCAGTTATTAAGCTATTCAACAGAATCCTAAGCAGCTTAAGTGGTGCAAAACAGCAGCAATGCCATTTTATCATCGTCTGTTACCACAAAATGGAACTTAAAAAGAAAATAAACTCAAAGTAAAATAAAGAACATAATACTCTGAATTCCAAACACCAGCATCTTTACAAACTATATTTTGTGTTTCGATGTTCAAGTGGTGATTGATGGTCAAGTTAATGTATCCTTATTTACACTGTTGGGTTGCCTCCGATTGTCCGTCAGCCCATCTTCTGTCCCTTCTGTTTTGTCGCGGAGCTGTGAAGCTGATCCCAGCTAACTGTGAGTGAAAGCAGGGCATCGCTGGGCATCACAAGGCGCTCACACTCACATTCTTGGGCAGGTAATCTCACAGGCATTGTTTTATACTGTAGGATGAAACCTGCAGACTCTAAACAGAAAGGCCTAGCCCACATTTGAAGTTTTAACAAGTTTAGATTGCCCAAATTGTACTTTTGTTGTGCCTTATAACAAGTTTCTCCATCAGTAGCACTTTAACATCCATCTCCTTCCTTCTTATGAATTTTAGAGTAAAATCTCACGCACTCTTGTTACAGCAAAGCCCTCTGGCATCTGCTGCTGTTATCTACTGATTTAAAGGACAGACGGGAACAAACGAAGAGGCCTTTACTGGAAGTCACTTCTGCATTGAGAAAAAGCCAAATTGGCAAATGTGACCTTTAATTTTCACCATTTGTTTCATAGTATAAACCAAATGATGAATGAAACCCTCTCAGCTCTCAGAGGGTCAATTCGGTAAAGAAATTTCCCCTCTGGAAACTAATAAGGGATGAATGAATGATAAGCCTTTGATCCTTATAGTTCAGGAATCAAGTCAGACACAAACAGTTTTCATGATTTTTAGAGACAAGAAAACTTTAAGTTGGATTAATCACATGCATTTTCCCACCACGGTATCCCATAACAGCGTTTTACGGTCTGTTCCTCAGAGACAAAACGGACAAATTAGTTCATTGTTCTCTTCTATCAACAAAATAAAACATATTATACCTAATGGATGTCTTTACTTATTAAAGTAATTTGCTGGGTGATTGGGCTTGCCACGAACTACAGTAACATTTGTCCACTTGCGCTCTATTTCTGGTTTTTATGGCCTGCTGTTCCTCATCATAAACATTGTTCCTCCTCCGGGTGTTTTATGATCCCTGCTCTGTCCTCACCCTCTCTCCCCCTCGCGCTCACCCACCCTCTCATTAGAGCGGCGTATCTGATCAGTTTTCCTATCAGATCAGTATTCCTAACAGCAGCCCCCTGAAGGATGTATCCTGATTAATGTCAATTCACATTATTTGTTACAGCAGCATACACGTGTTCGCAGCAGAGCTAAATAGAAATTTCTCAGCTCACGCATTGTTAGCTAATATACCCGGCTAGCAGGCTCCATGGAGGCCTTTTTCAGCTGCACTGATTATTCACTCTTTTTCATTTATATGTGTTGCTTCATCGAGTCAAAAACTAAATCAATACTTTGTATAACAGTAAATGGCAAAGTCATTCCTCATATGTGAGTCTGATGTCCCACAACTGAAATATTCAGTGAAACAGCTGATTGTTTCTTTGTTCAAAATGTCTGTTAAAAGCAACAATTTATAGATTTGTTGTGTTTTGCTAAAGTTAGCAGCCAACCAGTTTCCCATCAGTCCGTTCATCCGCTCAGAGGTGGCTGTGGATCAGTTGTAGAGTGGGTCATCTTCCCAGAGTTGGGTGGAATTATTGATCAGATCGGGTTGCTCAGGATGGTGTGTGACCAGACCACCTTGCATGGGTGTTTTTTGATGGTGAGAGGAAAGTGGAATCTCAAGTAATAGCACACCTAAACTGCATGCACCGTTACTCTCAAAATCGTTTCTCAAGATCAGTTAGGTTTTTTTTTTTTCTGTCAATCATCTTGTAGATCAATCAGATAGTTTAAAACTTAACACATTGCTCAAGTACAAGAAGAGAAGATAGATGGATATCAGCTCGGTGATTTGACGCTGTTCAGTTTAACACTGAGGCCACTTGTTTGGTAGTTTTACTAATGAGCACATCCTCGACACACCTGTCCTCATTTCCCTGGTGTTCCTGTTGACCCAGATTATTACAAAACAGGAGAGTCAGTGTTGCCACCTTATTGCACGTGCATTAGTGGGCAGGGAGTTTTTTTTCTTTTAATTTTCAGGCCTTGGATCCAAACAGACGTTTCACAACCGGTGGTCCCAGATGAGGCTTTTGTGGAGTCTCTTAACCTAGAATATTCTAGCAACACATGTAGGTGCTATTTTGAGGTGGTGAGCTTTCAGCACCACAGAGGACATTTACAGATAACCGAACACGCCTGGCCAGTTGACCGCAGAGTGACTGGTTGATCCACAGCCGGTCGGGGAAGGCTGATGTTCGCTGGCCTCTCCTCTTGCTGTCTCTTTAATAATTCAGCACACCTGAGCAGAAACACATTTGCCCTATCAGCTCCTGTTTGGTTAGCAGAGCGTGGAGATGGCGTTACAAGCTCCCTGTCTGCCTCCCTCTCTGTTGTTAGCCCCCCCCACCCCCACCATTCCCCCCACCCTGCCTTCTCTCAACCTCCCTGCTCCACTTCACGCCTCTGTCTCCACCAGTAATGAAAGTAATGAAACATAAGTGTGGCTCCCTCTCCTCTCCTACTCCCTTTTCTCTCTCTCTCTCTCTCTCTCTCTCTCTTTCCCAAAATCAGATATTGAAACCAGCCACATGTGTGACATACATTGCAGTGTGTTGCTTTGATGTATTATGAAATGTCTGAATTAATCATTGTATGCAGTGATGCCACTGATGGGCTGTCGGAAATAGAAACATCAGACACTTTCACAGTCTTGCTTTTAGGGATGAGGTCTGGCAGTAACATGAGTACATTTCTATACGCAGGCCTATAAAACAGGAGCAGCCTCTACAAGGAGTTAATAAAAAATTCAGACATGCAGCACACACTGGCCGTCCTGCTCATGAGCATAAGGAGTTCCTGTTAGACATGATCTGAAATGCGATGCTGGTTTTGTCAGCCTAAGCAGGTTGGCAGGTTGTTCCAGACCCCGAGGCTCAGGATGGATCCTTTTCTCCCTCCTCCAAGTCTACTTAGATGCAGTGTGTAGTGTATGTCTCCCTCTACTTCTCCAGCCCCTTTTCTCTTTAATTTCCTTTTCCTTGAGGCTTTCCAAAGATCTGGGGCTGCTTTTAGTCTCCCCTCCCCTTTCATGCCACACTTCCCCAGACCTGAGCGAGAGAGTTGCCGGCCTCAGCAGTTCAGTCTTGAAATGACACCTCATGCACAATGTAGGAAAACAGAGACAAGACAATGACCAGAGTCTATGTGTCGCTTCCAGAAAGCTTCTCAGTAAAATGTCTTTAAAAAAAATGTCAGTAAACAAAAACAAAAAAGAAAAGAAAAAAACTGCGAAAGCTCAATCAGAGAGACCGCTGGCACAGTTGACACCCCCACAGTGCAAACAACAATACCTTGTGAAACGGTGCCTAGTGTGTATTCTCTAATTGTCCACTTTAAGGGAGTGAGGTTGGGGATGCAATCTGTACTCATCCCCTTTAGGGTGCTGAGACTTTCTTTGTGCGGTTTGCATGTTCTTCCTGTGTGAAACTGTTCCTCTGACAGTGGAAAAACATTGATTTGAGGTTGATTGGTGGTTGTGAAGTGTTAATATCAGCATTTATGATGCCTCTCTGTTTTTGATATATTGGACTGAACCTGCTTCAGCTGTTTTAGTGGATGGATGGAAGGATGTATCATCCCTCACCAGAGTGCAGTCTTACTCATTGTAATGCTTAATTAAAAATGTCTCTGCCTTTGTAGATGCTAAAGCTATTTAAGACCTCATATAATGAGATTTTATCTGGTGTCTTTGTTCGTTTATGGCTCTTTCTGTGCCGAATGATTGACAAAAACAACATTTTTTGGAGTATTTTCACATCAAATTGCCTATTTTCCTCTTGTAAATCAGTGTCAAATGTCTGATGACTCATCCTGCACTAGAGGGGGTGAACTGATTATGCAGAGTGTTTCCACTGCACCACCAGCATATCATCGGATATTCACTTTTCACTCAGACAGATGCAATCATATGAAAATCTAAGTCAAAGATGCAGTTTAAACTTAAGGATGTACAGGCACAGGTTGCTGTCACTCCTCTACTCTGACCCACCGTGTCCCTGATAACCCACACCTGGGAGGGCACAATGTCCATCAGCCATAGCGTTAAATGATTCTCACGGTGCCACCACCTGAAGATTGTGGAGTTGTTTGTATATGCTTGACCAGAGACGTCGCTCAGTTCAGCAGCCCTCCTCCTTACCTTCCCCACGCTGTCCGGCTCCCCTCGGCTTGACATGCGGTCTAGTCATTGCAGATGCATCTATTTGAAGTGGCCACAAAGAGTTCCAGAGGGGGTCTCAGGCCATCAATCACAGATTCATGTTTCACAGGAGTCAAGTGGGACCGTTAGTGTCTCTGTTGGGAAACCACACACAGCACACAGCCTCGCTTAGAAGAGGTAATTGCTTCAGAGGCCAAGTCAAAGAAAGCCTCTCCTTCACTTCCAGAGCAGCAAATGTCATTACTGTGATAACCTGCAGATGCAAATTTTGTGTTTGGACAATTCAACTCTCTCTGAATCTGCGTGTGATTTTCAGAAACAGAGCTTATGAGCAGTACATCCTCGGAGTTCGTGTGTTTAAAAAGAAAAACTGCACCATTGCTTCACAACTCAGACGATTTTGCTTTTGCAAGCCAAAAAAACACACATGTAGTGGTTATTTACTGCTTCAGCGGGCTTCAAAGCTCGCGACTTTATCAGAATGGAGAGCTGGTGATGGATGCAGAGCTGGAGGGATAGAAAGAGAGAGGGAAAAGGTGAGCAGCTAGTGGTAAGAGTGGGGCAGCAGGAGGCCGCAAATCTAAAGTGGGCGCTGCAGCTGATGTATTGAAAGGTCCTGTTGTGTGTTTAAGACACCTGAGCCACGCATCCGACGGGCCAACTGCAGCTCCCAGGGGGCCGGTGGGCAGCTGTGTCTTCCTGGTTCAGCGGTGCCACGCTGGCCTACCTGTGGCTCCGCAGCAGCGAAGGTCCCCCTTTGCTCATGGTGGCTCGCTCTCCAGGGAAATCATCACACCGCTGGCTGGCGGCCCGTTAAACAGCCACAATCCGTGTGTGTTTTGTGCATGTGTGTGCAGCATGTGTGTCTGTCAGCGGAGGCGCTGGCCGGGACTGTGTTCCCCATTCAACAAATGGAGCAATGAATCACCAATTGAATGGAAATATAAAAACTGAACATTCAACAAATGTCCAACCTTTAAAACCCTGATAGGGTCATTGATTCAACGCGTATAAAAGTGATTCATTTGTTCCTTGCTACTGTTCAGTATAAACTCATTACTGACATTCATTTACCATTTACCAAGCCTCCATAGTTTTTGTATCATGTTCGGGTTCTGAGACGCATTTTAAAGCCTCTCAGTATCTATTATCCGCATCGTCGATCTTACCTAACAAACAGGACTTGCAGCAGAAAAGCCTGTTTTTTTCTTTTGTAGAATCTGGATTATAATGTATGACTCCGCTGTTTGAGAGCTACCAGAGAAGCTCTCACAGCGAGCCTTCAGAGAAGTCCCCTGTCTGATTGTGTTCCTCCATTGTGTTGGGGTACAGGCGGAGAAAATGACATTTTGCTGTCTACAGAATGCGTGTGTGTGTGTGTGTGTGTGTGTGTGTGTGTGTGTGTGTGTGTGTGTGTGTGTGTGTGTGTGTGTGTGTGTGTGTGTGTGTGATTTTGTTATCCTCTTCTGCCGTGCTGTGAGGTACGAGCACCTTTTATGTTGTTGTAATACTGAATCATATTTACACACCTTTTTGGACAGATTAGTATAATCTGCATTATTTTCAACCACTCTGCTCTCAACCTACCTTCTACTAATCTACAGATGTGTATAAAAACCATTACAGGATAAAAATAGTGCACATGCTTTTTCAGTGCTGTTTAAGCTTTTTCGACAAACCATTCTGCTGAAGATATTATCTCCATTTTTTTTCAATCCCACTATCTAACCCATGTCTGCCATTTGAATTTACAAAGCCTTATCTGCGCTTGATAAAAATCAACATTCAAGGAGGACGGTTTAATGGCTGCAGCTATTTCTCAGACAACTCTTTTTTAATACTGCACAGGAAATTTTATCACAGTGAGACAAGCTATGAAATATAAAGTATGCTTATAAATTCACTTCTCAATTTCAATTCAGAAGACTCAAAGTATGGTGATGTCTTTACATTGAGAATACTTCAGTTTGATTCTGGGTGTTGACCTTTCTGTGTGGGGTTTTCTCAGATTTCTCCAGTTTCCTCAAGACTGCTGTTCGGTCATTGTGTGACTCTAATTTGCCCGTAGGTGTGTGCGATTGTGTATCTTACCTGTCCACAATGCACCTCTCCTTTTCCCCAATGTTAGATGAGATTGGCTGCAACCTCCCATGACCTTGACTTGTATGAAGTGGTCATAGAAGATTGCAGGAAGTGTAAGCCGGAACAAAGTCACTGCAGCTTTGGTAAATCCTTTATCGTCCACCTTGAAAGGATTCACAAAGCTTCACCCTCGTGAAGGTGTTTTTGTCTGCTGTCATACTGGACTCTATGTAAATGCACACAGGTTCGCCTTTAATAACTTACCTGTTATTACAAACTGACCTCAGCCCCACTATGTGCAGCGCCAGCAGTTTTGGCTCTCACAACAAAGTGCTGATGGTGGTGGTACCTTTCAGCTTTCAACACCAGACTGTTAATGTATATTACACAACATGTCCCTGAAGGGGCTGCCAGTGGAAACTCAAGTCCTTTTAATTACGGCGTTTGCTTCTGGGTGGAAAAGAGAAGTGGAAAGGAGAACTGAACTCTCACTTTAATCTTTTCAGTATGCATATTTTCTTATGAATGAAATACTATAGGATAAAATCAACACAACACATCATGCCGAAATGTCACAAAAAGCTGATTTTTCTTCCAGATCTCTTTGTCTGTAGATGCAAAAAAAAAAAAAAAAAAAAAAAAACACTGACTTCTACCTATCTTCCTCTTTACCTTTTGACACTCTTGTATAATCTGCATTCATCCGTTTATGTACCACAACTCAGCGTTCTGGACCTACTTTCCATCCCCCCATGCTTGGTTTTGGACTGTTGGATGAAACCAGAGCACCTTCGAATACCCCCTCTCCTCAGGGGGAACATGCAAATTCACAGAAAGACCCCCTCTCCCCCCCCCACCCAAACCCATGCTCAATCACTCTAGCCTTGTTTTTCTCCAGTATTATTTGTCTAGCCTCGAGGGACTGCAGTTTATTTAGACATGTATTACTTTTGCAGCTTTAAAAATCAATTAATCTTCATGATTTTCACAAGATTAAAGTCCACATTTGCAATGACTAAGCCTTTATTTTTGTCAAACTTCCTCATTTTTGACAGAAGATGTTTCTGACTGTTGGCGGTACCACAGACGTCTCCTCTGGGATAGTAAAGTCAACCGGCACCCTGAGAAACAGTTTTCTTTCTGGTTATCAGTTAATGGGCTCTTACGCAATTCGATTAAATAAATATTGCTAAGATCCTCGGTTTGCAGATGAGGGAGTATCCTCTGTGGCTCTTGCTGAAGGGCACAGCCGCAGTGAGTTACAGTCTGATTTACATAGCGGCGACAGCAAACTGCGGATCATTATCACGTCGTGGGGGATGTGACAGAGATGAACGAGGATTGTTCTCAGCTGCTCCCTCGAGCAACCTGTGGAGGCCAAGATGTGGATCTTTGATTAAAGCGCAGCGAGGGTGAAGGTTGAGAGATCCCCTGCTGTGAGGATTGAGTCGTAGGATCGGTGTAGTCGTCGGTTACATTCGAGTTTCAGTGAAGACAAGCGGTACGCATACAGAGGGAAAATGTGACAAGTGTATTGTAGCAGCGTTTAAATAGATCTGTCACTCAAAAAAAAAAAAAAAATCTAATGAATAATGCAAGTAAGTTTGGATCCTGCAGCAGTAAATAATAGAACATATCCATTTTAGTTCCATAAAGTTTTCTCTTGACTGCTATAAAATATGAAGAAAAAAGAAAATTCTTTGAATTGATTCCTTAAAATGTTGATAGTGGATAAAAAATTGCTTTGTTCTTTTAGTTATTGTTTTCCAATATAATGACATGAATAGGTTTATGATTAAAATCAATGGAATAATGAATAGAATAAGAACATTCAATAAGTTATTTTGTGTTGGATCAAGAGGATTCTGTATGAGAAATGATTGTTTCCTTTAGAATAAATAAACTTTCAAACTTGGTCATTTTGATAAATGGGACTGGGTGTCAGACTGATTTGAAAAGTAAAGATGAGTCATTCCTCACAGAGTGAGACAGCAGCTCTTCAACTCTCCAGGCTAGAGTGACAGGCCGGGTGGATGGATGGAGGATGGATGAAAATTACTTACACTACTTTGTTCTTTCAGTCACATTAATCCATTCACACACTCACACATATTAGAGCTGCCACGCAGGTGATACTGTACCTTACTCACGTGGACAGGAAGAGAAAGGAATCTGAACGCCGTCCTCTGACTGGAGGCTGTCTAGATATTCATGTCATGAAATGATATGTCTGGACAGAACAATCTGCTGCCACATGAAGTTACAGGCTATATTCGGGCCTTTCCAAGAGAAAATTAAAAAAAAGCATCCTTGATAATTACAGCGCTGAGTGTGATGGCTCCCTTGTTCTTCTGTTTATTCAAAGGAAATTAGAAGCTGATTATATTTGTGAGACCTGTTTGGACTTGCTCTGCCTCTGTTTCTCTCTGCAGCTTTTTTGCTTTCTCCTCTCAAACAGTAAATTATTAATGCCGGAAAGCGAGCCTCTCCAAACAAATGGCATACTGTAGCATGACACACTGTGTTATTCATTCGATGTCAGCCACTTGTCAGGGTGATTTGATTAAAAGTCTGTTTTATGAATGCAACATCTGCTGTCACTTTGCAGTGCAGGTCCTCTTTGTTTCGTCCTCCTCCTGTTGTGTCCGTCCTTTTACGGCAAATTTAATTAACCGCTGCTTAAAGAAACAAATTAAGAGTCCATGACTGATGACCAAGAGCCATTTAAAATTTCTCTAAAGTGCAACCGTCATTTAAACATGCACTTTGGAACGAGTGTAAATAATCTAATTTGTATTCACTGTTGATATGATATTAAGGAACATACTGGTGGAAAGAATCACTGAAATAGTGGAGCTTCACATAGTTTTTTTCACATTTGTATTAGAGATGGTTGTGCTTATTTAGCAGAAGAATAACTGTAAATGAAACGAAGATATACCGCTAAGTTTACTTTATGTTTTGTCTGGCTGTTTCTAAAAAACCTAAAATGAGAAAGAAAATGGGAGGAAGTAAGAGTACATGAACATGCAAACTTCACATCAAAAGGCCAAAATGTGCCCACAGACATTCTTGTTGTGAATGTACAAGAAAATAATGCACCAGATACCAAAGTCACATCTCTGAGTTTGTGTTCTTCAGCAGCAGATTGGTGGTGTAGTATATTAGTATATATCATATTAGATGGATTTTTGTTTTCTGTCTGTGGAATCCTCCTTTCCAATAACATATTCTTTTGATAAAAGCCTCAGCTAATCTGTCCCTTTCCTCCAGCTGTCCGAGTGTTTCGGATGGCAGCGGCAGAGACAGTTTGCCCATGAGTTGTCTGCGACGACATGGCGTGACTTTAACATCCGCTCCCTCGCCTGGTGAAATGGGTCACGGCTGGATCTTGGCATAATTACCCTTCATTGACCAAGCTGTCCTTGAGCAGGAAATGAATATTTCTCCATTATGTACAGGGTCAACTGATGTGTCCTTCAGATGTAATGCATGCCATCATGATAGTGCATGCCCACACACACACACACATTCATGCAGTGTACAAAAACAAACACAGACACACATGCGCATTCATTTCAAGAACATCCCGAAGCCTTCAGGAAGAGAAACCTCCTATTAATCAAGTACTGCAAAACATATTCTCACTTTTCAAGTGCCAGTAATTGCCTTCAGTAGAAGGGCCTTGGAACTGATTGTGGTGCTATATGAGGACGTCGTCTCTTTGTCCACTGATCCACAGCAGGGACAGCACTGCAGCTAAACCAAGTGGAACAAATCCAAGACAAAAACCGGAGTTCGGAAAGAAATACAATAATCTTCCATCCGTCCATCCACCGAGCAGATTGGTCCCATGGCAGCCTCCTGATCTCAGGGTTTTACTTTATTTTCTGGGCTAAAAGGAGCTATTTTTGAGGTCATCGGAGAGTTCACAGACTGCAGTGTGGGAAAGGAGAAGGAAAAGACTCACAATTGGTGAGCTTCTCTTTCAGGCTGTTCAAATGTGATTTTACACTTCAAACAAATAATAAATATTTACATGTTTAAATGAGATGGGGGTCACAGGGTCACTTCAGCATAATGGAAAAAGCTCACTATTTCTCTGAATGTTTCATTTGGTTTCATTTATTTTATAATAAAACACAACTTTAAGTGCATTTTCCTAGTAAAACTGTTTATTTTTGTTAAAAATGACAGAAACTGAAACCAAAAAGCAGATTTTTCAAAACCTCACTTGGGCCATTTTTCTTTTTTGCCTTAGAAAACATAAGATCTATGTGCTCTTTCTATAATATGAAACTAATTTCAAGTCCACTTAAACACCTTAATGTGCATGAACTACATCAAACAACGGTAGCTTAACTAACATTATATCAATAAGCAAAAATAGTTCAGATGGTGCTCTATAATCAGCTGTCACTGCTAATATTCACTCATTCTATAATAATCTTTAGGAATGTGTCAAATCTTTCACGTAGACGTCTGTTTAGTGAATACCTGCATCATTCGCATTCTCCTGTTGTTTTAGTTTTTCGTTCCTCTATAGAATAAAGCTGCAACACACCAAACAGTCTCAAATCACTGCTCTGCCCAGCATGCACCACTGCTTATTGTCTTCAACTAATTGACTCGTCCCCCAAGATGGAGCCGGACTCATTCAGTGAATGCTACGAAACTGAGGAGAAAAGCAGCATTCACCCTCTGCCAGTCCAAATGAATGAGTGAATGGTGGGATATAAATACTCAGGTGTTTTCCTGTTTATCACAGTAAAGTGTGTTTCCCTTCCAGGCTCCCCAGCTCGGCACTCTGATGGGCGTCTACCTGCCGTGCATCCAGAACATCTTTGGCGTGATCCTCTTCCTCAGGATGACCTGGCTGGTGGGAATCGGAGGAGTAATCGGGACTTTCGTCATCGTCTTCATGTGCTGTGCCACGGTCAGTGCTTTTGTTGCTCGCTGCCTGCTTTTGTTCGATTTTGTTTTTATCCCGAAAATGATAATTTCACACATTTTATTAGTCGTAGCCTCAAAGGAGGGGATGAAGCTGTTGTTCAGAATCTTTCAACCACATCAGCCTCTTCAGTTTGTGCTTAAGAAGAGTTACCAGTGTTGTAATCAGACTTTGGTAGTTTGATCTCATCAAATAATTTCCGTGATTGCCCACTTGAGACTTAATGTTTTAAAGTGGTCACATTCGGATAGTTTCATCCAAATAGAACAGAAAAAGTAGTTTTTTTTCTTGAGATAGCAGGGTTTTTATTTTATTTTTATTTTATTTCTTTTTTTTTTTTTTGATGGGGACCTCCTTAAAGCATCCAAGTTGCATTTCCAGTTTTAAATTTGATGTATTGATAAAATTTAACACAAAAACAATTTAATAAAACTCCACTTTAAATATAATACCTGAGGCTGACATCTTATATTTCAGCTCAGGGTCCACATGCAGCCCCACTGGTCCTCAGTTAGCCAGATCAGAGTAAAAATAGTATCATAATGTAAAAACATCTACAACACCAACAAAGATTCTCTCAGTTTTATTGCAAACAACTCTTTGTCCACCCTGGAAACATTCAGATCTGTTGCAGTTTCTACAAAGTGATGAGAAGAAATTTTTGAAGAACCTAGAATATAATCTGAAATCCTTTCTGCCGCAGTGTTTGTCTATAGAGTCATGGGGGGGAAATGCCTGTTGCTTCATACATAGGACACAGGATTTCTGCAAGCTTTAGCTCACATTCAAATGCGAGGCTTCATCGGTAACAAGGTTTACTGCTGCATCACTGATGTCTCCAATAACAGCTTTGCTACCATGTACCGTTCACTTCCACATCTCAGAGTTGTGATATGTCATCTATTCTTACTGAAATAAAGCAATTTTTAGTGAAAAAATTAAGAATTTTTTTTGTTGTGCTTGGTGATCCTGTTATGTACGATGTATTCATGCCTTTAATGTGATAAATATTGCTAATTTCATTGAAAACATCTCTAATTTTGAAAATATAATTGGATGTTCAACTAGGAATACTATTTGACTTTTAGTTGAACAATGGCTAAAGGAAATGTATTCACATTCTTTTAACTCTCAGTGAGCGCCAATGTCGCAGCTTTCCTTAGATTTTTTTCAAAGACATTGATTTGATGTGTTTTGTCTTCTCCTCTGGTGCAGTAGTTTTAATCGCTATGGAGGTCATTAAAGCTCATGATCAGATTGATTTAGCAGAGAAGGGATAGGTAGATCAGCGGGATATGTATACCCCCTTAAAGCCCCATCGAATTTCATGTTGCTTTCAATGTCATAATACATTTGCGCTCTGTACACACTCACTGGGGCAGATGCCATGTTATTGTACAGTATTCATCACTGTTGGTGTATAGATTTTAAATTTTAATGTTATTCTAATCTTGTTCCAATTCTCTATCAGATTGTGCTGCATGAATAATTGAAATAAGGATTTATTTTATTTATTTATTTATTTATTTATTTATTTGGTTTTTCGTTCAGCCCATTATTGGAGCATATTGTTGCCGTGACAACACTCACATGACATTGGCCTTCACAGGTACATGACGTAAAGCTATTTGAGTGGCCAAACCAGGTTTCCATTGATGTTTTGCAGATAAAAGGAAGCTGTGCCACTGTTTCAGAGCGGCGGTCGTGTTTTTACAAACGTCGCACATTCGATCTGTGAAAAAGGACAAAATAGATTGTTACACACTGTGAAGTTCCTTGGTTTCCATTAATGTCAGCACCATGGCGTTGTAGTCATGTGTCAGATTGACTTTGGACTGACACCCCATTGTGGTCTTGAGACTCGGATTACAGCAGACACCGTCCCACAGGATCGAACTGATTGTGTTTGACTTGTTTGTTACGTTCGATTGTCGGGAAACGTATACCGTAGCTCCTCGCCGAATCCTCAACATCCTGTCTATTCCCCGTGAGAGGGTTCGACTTACTTCACAGAGCGCCAGGAAACAATGCGAATGCATTCCGTTTGAATTCCAGTGGACAGGGCTCACACACGCTTTTCCTTTTTTTTCCACTCCACATTACGGTTTAATTTGGCTGTCAGCGTCGTGTCGCTTCTGTCTGTTTTGCACCGTGCGTCGTGGCAGAAGAGTATGTTGGTCTGCATGTTTGTGCAACCTAGATTCTCCTCCAGCACAGGGTGTATTTATAGAACAACCCCCTCAAATCCCAACCATAGCAAAGTTGCCTGCACAGACACACTGCTTCCCAATCAAGCTCCTCTATGACAGTGCAGAGACGGTATCCCTTCTATATCTCTGTTTTATACAGAGTGCTGCATGATATTTTGGAGCTAAAATAACATAGAAATGTTATTGCATATTTAGTAAGAATATCGCAATTGCGATGCATATGAAAAGCAGGATAGTAGCTATTAGATTATCTGTTCAGCAATTGGGTTTATTCTGTTGCTGTCTTAAAAAGTAGCTGCGGCTTTATTAAATTTAATTGGCACATTTGTTTCCTGAAGGATTTTCTGAAGCTCCTCTAAAATGGTTCTCAGTGCTGCGCTAAAAATAGTGGGGGAAAAGATCAAAGCTGGTTCAGCCTCAGTTTGACAGATAACCATGCGAACACACACAAATACTAAAATTTCCTCTGCTCCATTTCCTACGCCTGCCCACACATCAACATTAACATTTCCCTACATGCATTTAGCTGCGGACGCTCAAACTTCCAAAGATGCATTTTCTGTCCGTCCTTTCTCTCACCATTCATCTTGCGTCTCTCTCTCTCTCACACACACACACACAGACACACACTCATTTCTTATCAGCCACACCGAGCTCATTGCAGAGCCCTGGGGCGATAAGCATGAGCGTGAACGGTGTGTGAGAAACCCCCACCTCTCTCCTCCAGAGCTCCTTACATAACACATAACCACCCAGACCTCCGGGGGTTGCCAGAAACACACCAGAGAAGTGTGTGTGTGTGTATGTGTGTGTGTGTACATATATGTGCTCAGTAATCCCCACCTGAGTCAAAACCCCAGGACCTGAAGTGCAAAGGCATAAGCCCGTGCTGTTGAGTTGGATAATGTACACCGTGACCCCATGTTTTATTCACGTGATGGGATATCACTGACAGCGCACTTTTCATTAGATGCTCAATCACAGCTGCGCACATCAGCACCGCTGGAGCTCCCGCACCGTTCCTTTTACCGTCACGCAACATTCTGACAGCGCATTAACAAGCCGCCGCCGTCTGAAACGTTGGGGCAAATCATTACTGTATGAAGAATGTGCCTCCGTGTGGAACAGCGCTGACACGTTAAGTCATTAACCATGAAATCACACACACAACCAATCGCTTTAAGAGTCAGTGTGCTATTGCAGGCAGTTTTCGCTCCAAGCGGGGTGCATTCGCACACGTGCTGTCTGTGGGCATTTTCATCCCGGATAATGAATGTGGGACTGTCACCTGGATAAAACGAGGTTTAATATTCTAAATGGGAAGTCATCTGCTGTTTGGCCCTCCTCATTACTGCCAGGTCTTGAATCCAGAATGCTGCGAGGGGAAGGGTGGCCTGCCCTCCGTCATGACTCATTTAAATACTAAGAATGCATTTCTCCCTTCGTCTCTTTCAATTTTTCCTCTCATCTCTTTTGCTTCCTCAATTTCTTCAAGCCTTTTATCATTTTACTTTCTCATCGTTTCCTCTCTCCCCCCTCTTTTGTTTCCTCCACTGCTCTCTCTCTCTCTCCCTCTCTCTCTCTCTCTCTCTCTCTTTCTGCACCTACCAACCAATTTTCGTCCTGCTTTGCCACCTCTCTTCTTCTGCCTCTCTCACACAGATCACCCTCTCACTTTCTTTCCCTGATGTCATTCTGAAAATCACCTCCGTCTCCTTCATCTGACACGTTTGCCTTTCACGGTATATTATCCACAGGGATTCCAAGTGATAAACAGCACCCTGAAAATAGACTTTTACTGTACCATTGTATGAGAATTGATGAAGTTGTGTGAGACAGAACTATTCTACGTTTGTGTAATGAAGCATGCTAATGAAGCACGCTCTCAGGGCAGCGCAAAAGCCCCATTCCTGTCAAAACCAATTTCTGCTCAACTCCGAGGTCGACTAAAGGCCAAATCCGAGTTTGTCTGCAGCTTTGGGAAGAAAACAGACCGAAAATGTCCTTTGCAGTCAGCGTTAGAGAGTGTATCAGGCAGTAGATGTGTTGTTAAAACGAAAATGAGCTTTTTCTCTAAATGCGCTCCTCGGGCTCATCTTTAATCACAATGGCTTGGCAATTATTTAAGCCTTACTGCCACACGGGCTTCCTTCAAAGGCAAACAGCTCCTGTGTATGATATGCGAGCTGTGTGCTGTTGTACCTCATGTGGCTGAGACAGATGGAGGGTCAGCAAAATGTGACGTTTGTCTGCTGGCATGCTCAGAGGCCAAAAGGGGCTACGGACATATGTGAGCGTGGAAGCACTGGCTCCTGCCCCGATGGAGGAAGACAGAAAGCCGCTGCGGCGAACGCAAACTCTCAAACCGTCATAGTTTTAGGCTACCCGCATCGCTTGAAAGTGGGACGATAAAACAGGCCACAGGCTCTGGGTCAGTGGGAAAAAAAAAAAAGAGTTTGCACATCCTGCCTGCTACAGCAGAACGCCGGAGCTTTCTGTATCAGTCCTCCAGTCAGCCCTGGTGCAAAGTCGAGGCCGTCGGAAAAGACAATCTACCTCCTTGGATGTGAATTGACCAAACAGGACCAAAATTAGGCATTGAATACTTAAAAAAAATAAATGAATCAATACGGGAATTAAGTTATTCCGTTTCCCATATAGGGATTGTACAATATCTCACTGTCTCCCTGAGAGATGAGAGATATTTCCAGAGCCCTTGGCTCCGGCCATTGCAGGTTGAAATGAAAGACAGTTTAATACATTTTTTACATGCTGTGTTGTGGTGAGATGATTTGATTTGCAGAAAAAAAACTAAGTGAGCACTTCAGAGATTGTTTGAAACTTTGCAGGACGGTCAGATCAACAGTGACAGCCGCTGATCGATGGCATTCGTTATAGTTCCTGCTATCTGGTCTGCAGTGACACCCGGGGAGGTCGTGTGAATAAAAAAGTAGGACAGTGCTGGAAAGTTTCAGGTAGAATGACTGATAGGGATAAAAAAAAATACACAGACACACACACTCATGCGGGGTCAGAGTCATCTATTAGCCAAGTGACAATTGTAGGTCTCTGATCGAAATACAGAGACAGGTGGGCCATTGGGATTTAACTGGAAAATGGAGAAACATCCTCATTCTGACTGGAGATAAAGTGACGACACCTGAGAGCTGCAGGTTATTACTCTGTCCGGGGATTCTTGATTCACTTACTGGCTGTCCTTTAAATGCAGTTAAATCCTTAAAAAAATAGACCCAGCAGCACTAAGTGTTTATTTAACCCAATCACTCATCAGTTTCAGCTCCTCACATCTGTCAGCATCTCTGCTCTCGCGGCGCACGATGCACTAAAGAGCGATAACAGATTTGTCACCCTCAGATTTTCAGTCTTAATTTCAAAACAGTGAGCGCCTCGATTTCACACAGAGGTAGAGCAGAGTTCTCATTTCCTGCCAACGACTGCTTCTGTTGCCAGGCGAAGCCACAACTGTCTCTATCCTGCTCGGTTTATCAGCCGGAGCTGTCTCGATTAGCTCATTACGGTTGGCTACCTGACTGCTTTTTGCTCGTGAAAAGATTTCAAAGATGCAAGAAGATGGTTGCATAAACGATACACAAGCAAGCCTGAACCTGCTTGGAAAATGTCAGCATCCTCACCACCGACTGCACAGTGCAGGCGACGCTTTAAATAAATGGAGCGACTTTGTTATTGTCCTGCAGGTAGAGGTAATGAGCCCCGGTGACATATAAAATAGAAGAGAAAATGTAAAGTCAGGGCTTTGTCCTATTTTAAAACATCGTTGATTGTGCATTTCTGCAAAAGCAACAGAAACTATTGCGGGTAATCTTGGATGTGTTCCTGCTAAAATTAGTAGGTTCTGATACATGAAATCGACAGTGCGTCATCGGTTTTCATGCTTTGGTCTATTTGGATTCTAAACTCAGATTTATAATGTTGTTTTCCGGCGAAATGTGTTTAAAGGCAAAGACATATCTATTTGTAGTGCTCTCTGTGTCTTCCACATGAGTGAGTTGCTGTTTTATTTTTTTTTTTGTGTGTGTGTGTGTACTTGGCGTGGTGATGCAGGGATCAGGTACCCGGCTGACTCCTTCTGCACGGCTGCAGCCCACATCAGATAAAACACTTAAACAATTACTGTCTTATCTGCTGTGGTGGGAGAAGAGCTTGTGGCCTCATTACGACCAGATTAGAGCGAGGAACAGAGCCCCGCTCACTCCTCGCTGCAATCGTCAGTCTACCGGGCCCTCAGGTGACACTAACCACATTAGAGTCTTCACAACGGCGCACGCAGTGATCAGAGGACATTACCAGCACGCCGTTCTGTGACGGGATGTCAACACACTCTCTCCAGCCCAAGCTTAAATATGTTTTTTCTGTATTTCTTTTTAGATTTAGACTTTTAATAGCTCCTCAATGCGGTCATTCTGAATGTACGTTTGTCTTCACTGTAATCTACAGTCTTTCTTAAAAGTACTTAGGGGGCTCCATGACACCAAGAGTAGGAGTCACTGATGCAACGTCTGTATGAAAGCATTAAATATCATCATAATTGCAATATTGAGTCAGCACACGCGTATTGTCAGATAATGCATGATAAAATAGGAAAATGAAGTGATTGGAGCTGTGTGGTCGTATTAATAGAAAGGTATAAAAAGCAGAATAATGAGAGCTGTTAGGAGAGAGCTGCAGTGATTTCTACCGGCCCGCTCTGACATCTCCTCGTGCGTCTTTCGGTCTCTGCCCCTCTCTTTCATGTGCAGACAATGTTAAAAAAAAAAAAAAAAAAAAACTCTGAAATTCAACCATGGCATTTGAAAGAAAAAAATTAAATCTTAATGCTGCCTTTGTACTGTCAAACACACCATTGCTTTCTTTCTCTCCTTTACTCACACTTGCTGTTTCTCACTTTGTCATTTTTTATTTGGCCGGCCCATTCTCTCTCTCTCTCTCTCTCCCTCTCTCTGCATGCATGCATCCCTCCCTCTCCTCCTCTGCAGGGCAGTGAGTGCCGCCCGTGTTGCCGACCACTGTGAGCGCCACTCTTGCGTGCTCTTCCATTTCTTACGGTGTTTGTTCTCAGAGTTCCATTCGAGTTGTCATGGGATGTCTGAATGCGCTCTGACAGCTGCTGACGACCCCCGCGGCGTTATTATTTATCTAATCAACGCGCGGGCAGCCTCAGCATTAGGCAGTGCTGTAAAACGTCCTCATCCCCACATAAACCTCTACATCACTGCGATCTGTCGCACAACAAAAGCTCTGTGCGTTTATGAGGAACATATATAGCTTCCCTCTAAAAGTAGAGCTTTAAATAAGAACAGGCAGCATTTCTGTATTGATGGTGCATGGTTTTTCTCCACGCTCGTGGATCGAGAAAAAGTAGTTTCAGTCAGTGCGTCTTTTTTTTTTTTACACTCCAGATAAAAATATCTCATTACCAACCAATGGATTTGCAGACAATTTTCCACTGATCCCTTAAGGTTGTAACCTAATGACTGCAGTAATTCTCCATCTTTCCCTCCTGCACCTCTGTGACTCTCACACTTGTGGTATTTTGTGAAATGTCATAGCTGTTGGATACACTGCCGTTACACCGGTCGTGCTCTCACTATCAACTGTAACAGCTCTGGAAATATCTAAACGCTTTCTACAGTTTTTTTTTCCGAGTGCTGATAAATTTCACAGTGTTAAAGGGCTACTTTAGCTAAATCTACTCCAGCTATGGTTACCTATTTATACACCAGTAGAGTTCACTGCATTGCATTGCCCACTTAGTCTTGAGAGACTGTTTTATTGATATTTTAAGTTTTTCTTTCTCTCAAAAACAACTTGACAGAATTTCTTTGTAATTGCCACAGTGTGGACTTCAAGAAAAATCAATTAGATTTTAATAACAAGTGACAAAGGTAACACTTACTATGGCCCCACATATTATCCAACAAAGTATTTATTAAGGAAGCCCTCAAAGGAATTTCTAAAATTGTGGCTAGAATGTACAGACCTTCCAA